>NC_141996.1:4900953-5110953 GCF_049901715.1 Pseudonaja textilis | reverse complement strand
CTACTGTTCCTCTACTTTGATTATCGGGTGGCTCTGTTTGGGGAATGGCCACAGGGTTCCTGGTTGTGTGTATGAGGCCTCCTAATTTCTTTTCCCAGCTGCTTCCTTGACTCTTTAAATTTCAATAAAGGTAAAGGTTCCCCTTGCACATCTGTGCTAGTCATTTCGGGCTCTAGGGAGCAGTACTCATCTCCGTCACAAAGCCGAAGGAGAGCCAGCGGTGTCCGAAGACGTCTCCGTGGTCATGTGGCGGTGTCCAAAGACATCTCCGTGGTCATGACTAAACGCCAAAGGTGCACGAAGCGCCATTACCTTCCCACCAAAGTGGTCCCTATTTTTTCTACCTGCATTTTTATATGCTTTCGAACTGCTAGGTTGGCAGAAGCTGAGACAAGTAACGGGAGCTCACTCGGTTACGCGGCGCTAGGGAATCGAACCGCCGACCTTTTCCGATCGACAAGCTCAGCGTCTTAGCCACCGAGCCACCCACCTTCCTTTTACATTTCAATACGAACTCCTAAAACGCAGGGGTCGAAAGGGTGGCCTGCGAGACCAGAACGCTTCCTTATTTTATCGGGTTAAATCATCGCCATTTTCAGGAGCACGTCGATTTGCTTCCATTTCGCGTGGAAAGGTTTTTCTCCTGTATTTAAGCTCCCTGTCGCGTTGAACTTTCTATTCCTGATCAACAGGGAGGCTGGGAAAAAGAAAAGAGAAGGAAGAAAAAAGAGACTTCGGAGCGGCGGGGCCCCCGGTGTTGTTTTGTCTGAAACTTGGCACAAGGGCTCCATTTGTGAGCAAGATAACTGCCAGACACACACCTGTGCAGCAAGCACACAACCTAAGGATTAGCACAGGGCTTAAGCTTATCTTCGTAGCATTTCCTCACGGCTTTTCCCAAAGCCGGTTTCTCACTTTTATTATTATTATTTTTGGAGGGAGGGTGGCTCAAATTCCTCGTCGGCGAAGTTCTCATTGTGTTTGCAAGTTCTTGTGAATTGAGAGGTTGAACAACGGGCGTTTTGTTCCTTTGTTAGGACCGTGGTTTGTTTTTGAAGGTGGAATTTTAATGGAGCAAAGGGTAACGGGAAACCAGCAATGCTGGAAGCTGAAACTGGGCCACACACACCCGATGAACAGGTTTACAAGCTGCTCTTTTTTTTCAGGCGCTCCCACCTCCTCAAATTTGAAAGGCAACCTAACCCCTCACCCTCCCTTCTAACTCTCGTGCCCATCGCTTTCAGCATTGTTGCCGGCGTGGAGAGTCCTTGGCTTATGAACAAAATTCAACCCCAATTGGAAGTTGCTAAGGGAGACGTTGTGGCCCGCCAACGGCCAGCAGAGCTCGGACAGTTAGGAGGTTGGGCTGGAATATGGGCCTGTCCTGGAGTCTGGGGAAGGCTCTGCGTCGGAGGCAGAGATAGGGCCAGGGTCGTCCGACAGCTATCAGCTGCCTTCGGAGATCAGTGGGGAAGAAGAACAGCTGGAGCCTGTTCCTGATGTGCGCATGGACAGAGCTGCCAGAAGAATGGAACAGTTAAGAAACAAGGGTCGACTCGGGAATAAAGCCACAGGTGGACAGTGAATGGCCCCCTCCCATAGGGAATAAAAAGGAGCGAAAGGGGAGTGGGGTTTGCAGGAGACAATTAATTCAAGTCATTAGGGTGAAGATCTGTTCCAGACTCCTGGCCAAGTAATTGCTGCTACAGAGTGGCGTTTGTATGCTATCAGCCTGGCAGCTCTCCAAGCCTGAGAAAGGTCCGTAGTTGTGAAATCTTGTAAAAATCTGTTTGCCGGGACTTTGCTGGAGAGGAATTCCCTTTAACCTAAATAAAAGGAGTTTTTATCGGGATGAGGAGTCGACTTCATGATCTTGGGAAGCCTAATTCAGAACACTCATTTCTCAAGCGAGTTTTGTCCCTTTTTTGTCCCGTCACGTTTCTTAAAGGAATCACTGCAGTTGTTAAACGAGGCACACGGTTGTTAAGTGAACCTGGATTTCCCCATTGGACGTTGCTTGCCAGAAATGGATCATGTAACACCCCCCCCCGGGACACTGTGACCGTCATAAATGTGAATCAGTGGTCAAGTATCCGAATGCGAGTCACGTGACTAAGGCCTGCAACAGTCGTAAGTGGCGAAAATGTCCGTTTTTACAGTGCCATTAAGTGAATCGTTTCATTTGTTAAGTTTGTCACCAACTCATTTGTTAAGTGAGTTTTGCCCCGTTGTACGACCTTTCTAAGGCCACAAGTGAGCCCAAAACCTCAGTTGCTAAGTGATGCATTTGTTAAGTGAGCTTTGCCCCATTTTACGACCGTTCTTTGCCATGGTTGTTAAGTGAAATCACTGCAGTTCTTACGTTGGCAACATGGTCATTAAGTGAATCCGGCTTCCCCCCATTGACTTTACTTGTCAGAAGGTCTCAAAAGAGGGTCACATGACCCCCCCTGGGACACCGCGACCATCATAAAGATGAAACCAGTTGCCAAGCGTCTGGATTTTGATCATGTGATCAATTTGCTGTAATGGCCGTAAGTGTGAAAAACAGTCCATAAGTCCCTTTCTTCAGTGCTTTTGTAACTTCGAATGATCACTAAATGAACTGTCGTAAGTCGAGGATTCCCTGTATTTCATTGCTTCTTTTTTTTAACCAAATTTCTTCCTGTCCCACCTTCTTTTAATTCTGTTCTGAACAAGGCTTCCGAGACCGTAATTAAGCACATGCTCAGTTAAAACAATTCCTGTTTTATTTCAATGCTGGGAATTATGTTCATTCCCAGCCCATAATGAGTCCAAACAGTCCCTCGAGATAAGCACCCACCTTTCTCTCCTTTGAATTGCTGCCAACAACAGAAGTGCCAAATGAATTGTAAAAAAACCAACTGAAGTACAAAGTCCACACAGAGCTTCAAGGATTAATCTGAACAGAACGAACAACGTTGCTTCCTGCAAAGTTTTCTGTACCTTTGCCTGTCCTTTATACCTTATGGGAGGGTCAATCACCTCCCAGCCTTACTCCCAAGTTGTCCTCTGCCTCACTGCTGCCAGACTCCGAAGGCTCTGGAGTCAGCACCCCACTCCCAAATGGTCCTGGTCCCATCTCTGCATCAGATGCAGGACCCTCGTCCGAGTCCTCTCTAGACTCCCGTACTGGTCCCAGTTCTTCCTCACTGTCCGATTCCACTGCCGCCTGTACAGGCTGCCGGCGAACCACAACCAATTCCTTTAGCTTTCTAACTTGCGGAACTGATGTTGGATGAAAGATGGAGGAGTCCTTGGGTCGGTCCAAAGCTTTCAACCTGGTTTACTCAAAAGGAAGGGGGTCATGGACTTTGTAGTTATTATTTTCACAGCAGATTGAGCACAGAAAGGCATTTATTGTTCAGCGCTGCTCTTGCCAGATTGGGGCACAAAAGAGGACAGTAGAAGCTTGTTAAGACACAACAAACAAGGTTGATGGTGAGAAACTCAAGAGTTGAGCTGGGAGCCAAAAAGAGACAAACTATATATGTTGGCCAGTCTCCTTGACTCCATTTTGCACTTCCCAAAATGTGGACAACTCTGACAAACGTAATCGATGTAGACATTCTTGGAATGAAGGACCCACCGGTTTGCCAGGGTTTAAATCCTGAATAAATCTGTGTCAGTCTTGCAGTCTTTATCAGGTCCATCAAGTTCTGAATTTGGAAGACAAAGGATTTGAAAATGCTCCTTTATTTTGTATACTGCTGTGGTGCCCGGTGACTTGAATTATGCTGAAAACTTTTCAGGAGTTGGAAGATTTCTCGGTGAGATTTCTGCTTGAATCCATGGAAATGTTGATTCGGTTAGCAGTGTTCCAATATTTGAGAGGCTGCCCCAGAGAGAAGGAAGGGATCAAGCTGTTTTCCAAGGCACCTGAAGGCCAGACAAGGAATAATGGATAGAAATGGAACAAGGAGAGATTCAACCTTGGAAATAAGAAGAAACTTTCTGACAGTGAGAACAACCAACCCATGCAACAGAAGTTGACTTCAGAAGTTGTGGGAGCTTCATCACTGGAGGCTTTCAAGAAGAGATTGGACTGCCATTTGTCAGAAATGATGTAGGGTCTCCTGCTTGGGCAGGGGGGTTGGGCTAGATGACCTACAAGTTCCCTTCCAACTCTGATTATCTGTTATCCAAAATTAAGTTTCCTCCTCTTCTTTTTGTGGCATATCCATCATCGGATGTTGGCGATCATGTTGCCGATCTTATTTTTATCAACAGCCGCACAAAAAAGTGGTGTTGAGTTTGGCCCAAAACAGTCCCTTAGATTTTGAAGCCCTGATATTATTCTTCTTCTCCCTGGACCTGATTTGCCTTCGATCTTTCCTTGGACGATTAAGTGAAGTATGCTGTAGTTTTCCAGGAGTTGCATCACATGTCCAAAATATTCTAACGTTCGCTTTTTAATATTTTTTGATGGTTTCCCTCGGCTTTCCCGGACAGCTTAACACAGGGGTGGGCTTCAAAAAAATTTAACAATAGTTCTCTGCCCAGTTGCTGGGCGGCGTGGCCAAGTCAGCCTCTTGCACCACAGTGGGGTGTGTTTGTGTGTGTATTTTTGCTCTCCACAACCTCCAGAGCTTTGATTGAGCCTCCAGGAGGGTGAAAGCTCCGGAGACCCTCTGGAGGCCAGAAACGGGCTTGTTTCTGGCCTTCTGGAGCCTCCAAGAGGCCCTTTTTCACCCTCTCCGAGCCTCCACACAGGCCTTGCACTTAAATGGGATCCAAAATCGGCCACAAGGGGACTCCTGGGAGTGGTGGGGTGGGTGGGGCCTTAAAATTCACCAAACCAGCCATAAAATTAACAACCGGTTCATGCGAACCGGTAGCAGACGACCCCTGGCTTATCACTTCCTCCTTTCTGATTTTGTCAACCCAGTGTCCTGCCCTTGTTGGAGTCTGATTCTGAGGGGGAGGTCGAACAGCTGACAGGGAGTGGGAGTGTGGCTCTGGTGGCTGTGGAAGAGACAGGGGGGAAGGGCACAGTCCGGCTGGGCATTCAGGGGAAGACCCAGGGCCACCCCCTCTTCGTCCTAGGGCAGGCAGGAAGGAGCAGAGAAGGGAGCAATGTGGCTTAGGGGAGAGAAAAAGGCCCTGATCCCTTTCATTAGTTGCAGCTGTGAGAACAGGATATAAAGCGGGGTGTTTTACACAGCTCCTTGCTGGAAGCAAAGTGTGCATTATCTTTGTAAAGGTTTATCTGGGTTTTGGCGTCCTCCCCACTGTTGTTGTGTTATCTTGTGGAAGTCTGCAATTCACCATCCTGGCCTGCCGTGTTAATTACTTCAGTGTGGTTTGTGTTGGGTTTTTTTTTAATTTCTAATTATCTTTACTTTGGGTTCCGACTGCATTTACTCTCTTTGAGACTGTTTTTTTGGAAGAGTTTGATCTCCAGCCAAGGATAATTGAACATTGAGGGCCGAGTTGGAGGCATTAAAGGGAATTTATTCTACTTTTGTGACTTCGTTATTTCTGTGTCATCCCCCAGGTCATCACACCCAGCTTATACGTAACAGCCACCTGTAAACCCACATTTCAAGTGCTTTTAGCCTCTTCAAGTGGCTTTCAGTCAGAGACCAACCGTCCATTTCTGACAAGCTGGTTTTCAATCTTAGGTTGATGTCGTGACTGCAGAAGACCTTTTGAAAACCCTTTTCATGTTGGAAAAAAAAAGTCTTCAAATTAAGTTTAGGCCAGAATATTTGGCTGGTACCTACCCCTCTTGATTTTAATCATACAGGTCGTCCTCAACTTAGCCACAATTCGTTTAGGGACCGTTAGAAGTTAAGACGGCACGGAAAAAAGGGACCATTTTTCACACGTACGACTGTACGTGTGAAAAATCACCACCAT
Source organism: Pseudonaja textilis (assembly GCF_049901715.1). Classification (NCBI taxonomy): domain Eukaryota; kingdom Metazoa; phylum Chordata; class Lepidosauria; order Squamata; family Elapidae; genus Pseudonaja; species Pseudonaja textilis. The sequence goes on along the minus strand of NC_141996.1, from coordinate 5,105,070 downwards.
GAGATTTTTCACCATGATGTGACAGATCACAGTAATGTAATCAAAATTCAGATAATTGACAACTGGCCTGAGGTGTCGCCGGGATCACGTGTGATGATGACATTTTGCGGATCTTTTGACAAGCAATGGGAAAGCCAGATTCAGTTAACAACCTGAAGTGATTCGCTTAACAACCAGGGTAAGACCAAATAGGGCGATACTAACTTAACAACCGTTCTGCTTAGCAGCAGAAATTTTTGGTCATACGTTGAGGATTACCTGTAGATGGCCTGGTTGATGTTGTTTGCCGTGTTGTGCGGAATCGTTGTAACTTTGGTCGCTAAAGGAACAATTGTTAAATTGAGGACTGCTTGCAGTTGAAATGTGTCGCGTATGCACGTGTTGGGAGAAGACGCCATGGTCGTTGTGTAATGACCCCATAATCCCTTGCGGGGTGGATTTGGGGAAACTGAATGGAGCCGAGTGTTTCCTGGCTGGATGCCTTTCCTATCGCCAATGGGGAGTTACATTCAGCCGATATATTTTCATTGTAGCCCAGAGAGAGAAATACCTAGATTTAAACTCACAGCCTCCTGATTGTGAGGTGACAGCTCCACACACCACACCACTGTTAGGAGAAAACTCCACGTACAGGGCAAATAATAAGAGAATTGTTGTCAACAATTCCTTTTTCTTTTTTTCTTTTTTTAAGGCTTAAAAGTGGCATTCCGCCCACCCTTTGTCTCCGTGGTGCATAGCAAGCAGCGCGCCAGGCAGTTGTCAGAAACGGGGCACATTAAGACAACGCTCTAGTTTCAGCCACCTGTTTGGTGGAGGAAAACCAACCTCTGCCTTTCCAGATGTGTGTGGTTTTTAGCATAGCTTGGCAAAAGATGAGAGGGCAGGAAAGAGACAGAGGAACAGGCTGGCATTAGTGATGCTAATACCTTGAACAAACGGCTTTTCATAACTTGGCAGTAAGAAAACAACATTACTAAAACTGCACAGATTTCTTTTTTTAAAAAAACAAACAAACCAGAGCCTTCCTATTCAAGAGAACCTATTAATTAGAAATCTTTGCAGGCAACAGGCCCTTAAAGCCACACACACACACACACACACACACACACACACCGCTGCGATTGCAATAGCTCTTAGACTTATACAGGTAGTCCTCGGGTTGCGGCCACAATGGAGCCCCAAAATTTACGTGGCTAAGTGAAACATGGGGGAAGTTGAGCTTTCGCTCCCATTTTACGACTTTGCTTGCCGTGGTTCTTCAAGCGAATCCTTGCCTTTGTTAAGCGAGTCACACGGTCGTTAAGTGAATCTGGCTTCCCCGTTGCCAGAAGGCCAGAAAAGGTGATCACGTGACCCCCAGGACACTGCAACCATCACAGGTATGAACCAGTGGCGTCTGGATTTGGATCGCCTGACCACAGGGAAGGCTGCAGCGGTTGCAAGGGGGGAAAAAAATGGTCATAACTTGCTTTTTTCAGAGCCATTGTAACTTTGAATGGTTACTCAATGAACTGCTGTAAATCGAGGACTACCTGTATACCTCTTCGCTGTGCTTTCCAGCCCTCTCTAAGTGGTTTACGGAGTCAGCCTATTGTCCCTAACAATCTGGGTCCTCATTTTACCCACCTCGGAAGGATGGAAGGATGGGTCAGCCTTGAGCCAGTCAGGATCAAACTATTGGCTGTGGGCAGAATTCGCCTGAAATACTGCATTCTAAGCACTGGACCACCATGGCTTCTTCCCTCCTCCCCTTTCTTTTCCTTCCCTCTCTCCCTCCCTTCCTCCCTTCCTTTTCCTTCCTTCCTTCCCTCTCTTCCTCCTTTCCTCTTCCTTCCTTCCTTCCTTCCTTTTCCTTCCCTCTCTCCCTCCCTCCCTTCTTCTTCCTTCCCTCTCTTCCTTCCTTTCCTTCCTTCCTTTCTCTCCCTTCCTTTTCTTTCCTTCCTTCTCTCCCTCTCTTCCTTTTTCTTCCTTCCTTCCTTCCTTCCTTCCTTCCTTCCTTCCTTCCTTCCTTCCTTCCTTCCTTCCTTCCTTTTCCTTCCATCTTTCCCTCCCTCCCTCCCTTCCTTTTCCTTCTTTCCTTCCCTCTCTCCCTCCCTTCCTCTTCCTTCCTTCCTCTTCCTTCCTTCCCTCCCTCCCTTTCTTTTCCTTCCTTCCTTTCTCTCTCTTCCTTTTCCTTCCTTCCTTCCTTCCTTCCTTCCTTCCTTCCTTCCTTCCTTCCTTCCTTCCTTTTCCTTCCATCTTTCCTTCCCTCCCCTCCTTCCCCCTCCCTTCCTTCACAATAGCACTTATATACAGCTTCGTGGTGCTTTACAGCCCTCTCTAAGCAGTTTACAGAGTTATCCACTTGCTCCCAACAATATGGCCAGTCATTTTACCCACTGTGGAAGGACAGAAGGAGAGCCGCTCAGGATCAAACTCCTGACAGTGAACAGAATCAGCCTGCAATGCTGCACTCTAACCACTTCATCACTTGGTAGTTTTGGTATGTAGGGTAAAACTAGTTGCTCCTTGGATACAACTGGGGGGGGGAAGGAGGGGGGAAACTGGTTGTGTGAGCGTTCTCCGCAAGAATTCTGAATTTCAAAAAGCCACTCTTAAAATACACCTAATGCAGGTTGTCCTCAGCTTAACGCCCACAGCTGAGCTCCAAATCTCTGTGGCTAAGCGAGACAGTGCAGAAGTGAACTTCGCCCCGTTTCACAACCTTCCTTGCCGCCGTTGTTAAGCGAATCGCTGCCGTCGTTAAGTCAGTGACACGGTTGTTAAGTGAACTGGGCTTTCCCCCTTGAATTTGCCCATCAGAAGGTCGCAAAATGGGAACCACGTGACCCCGGGGCGCTGCAACCGTCGTAAGTGTGAGTCAGTGGCCAAGGGTCTGAATTTTAATCATGTAACCTTGGGGAAGCTGCATTGGTCACAAGCGAGGGCAGGGTTCAAAAATCCCAGCAACCAGTTCGCTGCCCAGGTGTTGGGTGGGTGGGGCCAGAGTGGGCGGGGCCTGCCGGAACTTCCTGTTTCCGGCTTCCGGGGGGGCTCCAGAGCCTGGGGGAGGCCATATTGCCCTCCCGAGGGTCCAGAGGCCTCCATCAGGCCTCTGGAAGGGTGAAAACAGCCTTCCCGAAATCACGTTTTTCGCCCTCCCAGAGCCCCACACAGACCCTGCACTTACCTGCATCGAAAATGGAGAAAGCGATTTGACTAAACTTTTATTCGATCATGCCTTTATGAGATAACTATATTTTAAATAATTTATTCTAAAACAAATCATATAATCATGCCAATTCTATCCTAAATAGGAAAGAAAAAAAAGAAACAGAAAACTATTATATAGATATAATATCAAATACCAAAAGAAAGAAATTTCTTTTTTTTTAATAGTGATACTATGATTTATAAGTTTGTATTGATAATAAGAGTATTATATAAGGTAATTGTAATTGTGACCATGAGATGAATGCACAAAACTGATGGACCAACCGACTTACTGTTTGTATAAAAATATGGGGGAGCTGATGTTTTTTATGTTTTGTTGTTTTGTTTCTATGTCAAAAAACAATAAAAACTTTTATAAAAAAAAAAAAGAAAATGGAGAAAGCGGAGACACCTGGGAGGGGTGTGGCAGGCGGGGCCAGCCGGTTGGGTCAAATACCAGTTTGGCGAACCACCTGTAACTTTTAACATCCGGTTCAACCAAACCGGTCCAAACCGGTAAAATCCCACCCCTGGTCATAAGTGAAAATCGATCGTAATTCATTTTGTCCAGTGCCGTCTTAACAGTCCCTAAATGAACTGTTGCGAGTTGTGGATTATCCGTCCTTCCAAATCCTTCCTACGAAAAAGAGCAGTTAAACTCAGGCTTATTAGTTGGTAGGAGGAATTAAAAACGGGAAATGCCTAAGTATTACAGAGATTTAAAAAAAAACCACACACACACACACACACACACACACACACAAAGAACACACACATAGTCACATCACTTTAAACCTTTGCACCGACTTTATAATTCACCGTAATTTAGCTGGAGCTGCTTCCTGCTTTCACCCACCCTTGGAGATTTTCATTTTTCTTAACAGGAACGCAACTAAAGTCTCATTAGAGTGTGAAGGGGATGAAGGTTTAAATCACAGCCGCCCACCGAATCTTGGAGAATTAGGAAACAGAGAATTTGGGAGGCAAACAGGAACTTCCCTCTCACTTGGCACCTTTTTCGGGAGAAACGGGTCACTCCTTAAGCCCTTCCTTTCTTGATTGGAGGGGTTATCTTGCCTGGTGCGATGTCTGTAAAAAGAGGGGAGAGCCCTGGGTCATTTGAAGGCCCAGGGAATAGAAATTAGAACAGAACAGAACAGAATAAGAGAATGAGAGAATGGAACGGAAAAGAAAAGAAGAGAATAGAACAGAACAGAACAGAACAGAACAGAAAACGGAATGGAGTGGAATAAAGAATGGAATGGAATAGAGAACAGAATAGAATAGAATAGAATAGAATAGAATAGAATAGAATAGAATAGAATAGAATAGAATAGAATAGAATAGAGAATGGAAGAGAATAAAGAATGGAATGGAAGAGAAGAGAAGAGAAAATGGAATGGAATGGAATAGAGAATGGAATGGAATAGAGAACAGAATAGAATAAGAATAGAATAGGAATAGAATAGAATAAAGAATGGAAGAGAATAAAGAATGGAATAGAATAGAAAAGAAAAGAAAATGGAATGGAATGGAATGGAATAGAGAATAGAATAGAAAAGAAAAGAATAAAGAATGGAATAGAATAGAAAAGAAAATGGAATGGAATGGAATGGAATGGAATAGAGAATGAATGGAATAGAGAACAGAGTAGAATAGAATAGAATAGAATAGAATAGAATAGAATAGAATAGAATAGAATAGAATAGAATAGAATAGAGAATGGAATGGGATAGAATAGAGTATAGATAGAGTAGAGTAGAGTAGAATAGAATAGAATAGAGTATATAGAGTAGAGTAGAGTAGAGTAGAATAATGGAATGAAGAATAGAATAGAATATAGAGTAGAAGAGAAGAGAATATAGAACAGAACAGAGCTGGAAGGGTCCTCGGAGGTCTCCTAGTCCAGCCCCCTGCTCAAGCAGGAGAACCTATAACATGAAAAGAGGCAGAGGGAAGAAATCTACCCCGGTGGTTTTGAATCCATGGATCCCACCAGACCCCCAGGCTTGCTGCCAACATGGCCTGGGGAAGGAGGGTTTGTCTCTCAATCCATGGACCGGGGGATCCTTTAGCTGGGCTCCTTTTCTGCAAATACTTCGCAGGGACCTCTCTTCTTTCCCCCTCTGTTGTAGATCCCTCAGCCTTGGACCCAGGGACCCCTTATTCCCCTAAGAAAAGCAGATCTCTTCCCTTCAATCCCTTCCCAGCACATGAACCGTCTGAGGCCGCCTTCAGAGAGACTGTGCCTGGATTTTTCCATAGATTCATTCCCGCCTTGCCCTTTGTTCCTTTTTAACCCACCTGCCATCCACCCCCCGCATCGCTCCCCCCGCCAAGAGAGGGAGGGATTGCCAGAATTGAGAAATGGAGCAGATCAGTTTCAGGAAAGCATTTTCTTTCTCTCTCTTTTCACTTTCTTTCTCTCTCCCTCCCCCTGTTTCTCTCTCCCCTTTCTTTCTTTCTTTCTTTCTTTCTTTCTTTCTCTCCCTCACACTCACTTTCTCTCTTTTCCTCCCCCTCTCTCCCTTTCTCTCTCTCTGTTTCTCTCTGTGTGTTTCTCCCTCTTTCTCTCTCTCTCTCTCCCCCTCTCTTTCTTTCTTTCTCTCTCCCTCTCACACTCTTTCTCTTTCATTCTCTTTCTCTTTCCTTCCCCTCTTTCTCTCTCCCTCCCTTTCTCTCTCCCTCCCCCCTCTGTTTCTCTCTCCCCTTTCTTTCTTTCTTTCTCTCCCCTCACACTCACTCTCTCTCTTTCCCTCCCCCACTCTCCCTCTTTCTCTCTCTCTGTTTCTCTCTGTGTGTTTCTCCCTCTTTCTCTTCCTCCCTCCCTCTCTGTTTCTCTTTCTCTCCCTTTCTTTCTTTCTCTCCCACCCTCTTTCTTTCTCTCCTCCTCACACTCTCGCTTTCACTCCCTTTCTCTCTCCCTCCCCCCTCTGTTTCTCTCTCCCCTTTCTTTCTTTCTTTCTCTCCCCCTCACACTCACTCTCTCTCTTTCCCTCCCCCACTCTCCCTCTTTCTCTCTCTCTGTTTCTCTCTGTGTGTTTCTCCCTCTTTCTCTTCCTCCCTCCCTCTCTCTTTCTCTTTCTCTCCCTTTCTTTCTTTCTCTCCCATCCTCTTTCTTTCTCTCCTCCTCACACTCTCTCTTTCACTCTCTTTCTCTTTCCCTCCCTCCCTCTCTCTTTCATTCTCTCTATTTCTCTTTCCCTCCCTCTCTCCCTCTCTCTCTCTCTCTCTCTCTCTGTTTCTCTCCCCCTCTTTCTCTCTCTCTCTTCCTCCGCTCCCCAAGATGCTTGGAATGGTCCTTCTCAAGCCTGCCTAATCACTGTAATTTTACAGATTCTGTAATTACCTGCCTGGCATGCAAACCGTCCGGTTACTATTCCTTTGTCCTTTGGGGCTGAACTGAGAAAGCCAGAAGAACAGCTTGCATGCCAGAGAGGAGCGCAAGGGTGGTCTGGTTTTGATATCTGCCCTGATGGATTTCCAAAACGGGCATCCAGCCACGGGGAAGCCTGCTGGCGAACACGTCTGGGTTTGTACCACGCTAGAACGGCTGCCGGAGGAGCCTTTTTATGGGTGGTTGGAATTGTAAAAACCAGCAAAATGTGGAGATGGGCCAAGCAGGGAGAAAGCTTTGGAGTAATAAGCTTTGTTACCTTTAAGGATCATACACTTTTGGGGTTCGGCCAAGATTGGATGGAGTAAATTCAGCAGAAGGCTATTGGATGGAGAGAGAGTTTACGGGCACTTTTTTGAGAAGAGTTCTGAATGAAAGGCCCCGTAGAAGGAGAGATATGTTAGTCAAAAGGTAAAAGGTAAAGGTGCCCCTCGCACATCTGTGCCAGTCATTTCCGGCTCTAGGGAGCAGTGCTCAGCTCCGTGACAAAGCCGAAGAAGAGCCAGCGCTGTCCGAAGACGTCTCCGTGGTCATGTGGCCGGCATGACTAAACGCCGAAGGCGCATGGAATACTGTTACCTTCCCACCAAAGTGGTCCCTATTTTTCCACTTGCATTTTTTACATGCTTTCGAACTGCTAGGTTGGCAGAAGCTGAGGCAAGTAACAGGAACTCACTCAGTTACGCGGCGCTAGGGATTCGAACCGCCGAACTGCCGACCTTTCTGTTGAAAAAGCTCAACGTCTTAGCCACTGAGTCACTGCATCCTATTTTATTGTACAATAGTCCAACATTCACAAGGCCCGGAAGACCTGGTTTTAGGCTGGGGTCCTGAATGTGTAAATGGGGGTCTCATTTCCTGGTTATGGTGATTATAGATAGACCTTAACTTAAGACCGCAACGGGGCTCCAAAATTTCCGCTGCTAAGTGAAACAGCTGTTGAGTTTTGCCCCATTTTATGACCTTAAGTGGCTTCCCCATTGAAGGTCGCAAAAGGTGACTATATGACCTTGGGACACAGCAATGGTCATAAATATAAACCAATTGCCAAGCGTCTGAATTTTGATCCCATGGGGATGTTGCAAAGGTGGCAACTTTGAAAAAGGTTGCAAAAGACGATCACATGACCCCCAGGGTGCTGCAACCGTCATAAATACGAGTCAGTTGGCAAGTGTCTGAATTTTGATCACATGACTTTGGGGATGCTGCAACGGTGTAAGTGTAAAAACTTTCTTTAATCACTTTTTCCAGTGCTGTGGTAACTTGGAACAATCACTAAATGAACTTTTGTAAGTTGAAGACTTACTGTACTGATGGATAATATCTCTTGACTGTTATTTGTCCTTCCTTCCTTCCTTCCTTCCTTCCTTCCTCCTCCCTCTCTCCATCCATCCCTTCCACACAAGCTCTCCAACTTATCAGCATAATTGTATTGCTGTCTTCTAAGCTATTAGCTATCCCACTCTGTTCTCTATCATTCGCACATTTGATAGGCGGTCTGTTTTCTTCTTTATTAAAGTCGTTCATCAAATGTTCAATATTAGATTTGGGATCAAATACCAGGGCACCCAAATTAACAGCTTAGTTTGAAAACAGCAATGATCTCTCTCCCTTGGACTATGGTTTTTCTAGCGACTTTGGTGGCTTTTATTTTAATAGAAATATCGCCCTGCCAAAATTTTAACCAGCTTCCCCATCAGAACATCCTGGGATCTTTCTTAAATGCTTTGCAGAAATTAAGGTAAACTAGGGTTTACAGCATTCCCACAGTCTATTAAGCAAATAGGGGGAAAAAAACGAAAGTAGGAAGATGATCTTGTTTTTAGACCATGGAAAAACTTGAGAAATATTTGTGGAGGGTTCTGTTGTGGCCCGCCATCAGCCAGTGGAGCTGGCAGTGGACTTCGACAGTGAGGACATTAGGGAGGAACATGGGCCAGTCCCAGAGTCTGGGGAAGGCTCTGACAAGGGCTCTGTGTCAGAGGCAGAGATGGGGCCAGGGCCGTCTGGCAGTTATCAGCTGCCTTCAGAGTCGGAGATCAGTGGGGAAGAAGAACAGCTGGAGCCTGTTCCCAGTGTGCGCATGCACAGAGCTGCCAGGAGAAGGGAACAGCTAAGGAACAAGGGTCGACTCGGGAGTAAAACCACAGGTGAATGTCCCTTCCCATAGGTAATAAAAGAAGAGGGCAAGGGGAGTAGTGTTTGCAGGAGACAATTAGTTCATTTAATTAGGGTGAAGGTCTGCTCCTCCTGTATTCTTGCCAAGTATCGTCTGCTACAGAGCGGCGTTTGGAAGATATCAGCCTGGCAGCTCTCCAAGCCTGATAAAAAGGACTGTAGTTGTGAAATCTCTTGGAAAACTGTTAGCCGGGACTTTGCTGGAGTGGAATTCACTTTATAAACTAAATAAAAGGGGTTTTATCGGTACGAGGAATCCGCTTCGTGCTTTTGGGAATCCTAGGTCAGAACCGGTTCTGAAAATGATGATTAAGTCACTTCCTCCCTTAAAACTCCAGTGCAGTCCTTTTTTTTTTTTTGCTGTGTAGATGAAGCGGGAATGTGATGGTCTGCTGAACATTACTGGAGCAGAAATGGGGAATATTGCTGGATCTGCTGTTTTGCTGTTCTCGGGGGCGTTTTTGTGTGTGTGGGGGAGGATTTGCTGTAAGAATTTGCTTTGAAGGCATTACCTCAAGAGCAATCCCCTGCCTTAATTTTCAAAACAGAAAGCGGAAGACAAGCGAGGGAGGCCTGGCGCTGCTGAGGTTGATGTCTTCCTTAAAGGTGACTCTTTAAACTGCGATCTATTGGCACTTTTATTCTGTGCTCAATCATTAAAAGTCTGGGCCCAGACTCCGTAATCAATCCTCTTGGGAGAAAAAACAAAAAAACAAAAAAGAAATCAATGCAAGTCAGTATAATTATCCATTTTTTTTTTTCAAGACTGGCCGGTGGTGCAGAGACAGGATGAAGGACAGGTGAAGAGACAGACAGTGTGTTGTAGCCTGCCGGCAGCTGGTGGAGTTGGCAGCAGAGTCGGACAGTAGTGAGGAGGTTGGAAAGGAACCCGGGGCCAGTCCTGGAGGCTGAGGAAGACTCGGATGAGGACTCTGCATCAGAGGCAGGGAAGGGGCCAGGGCAGGCTGGCAGACATCAGCTGCCTTCGGAGTTGGATAGCAGTGAGGCGGAGGAGCTTCTGTAACCGGTTCCCAACCTGCGTGTGCACAGATCCGCCGAAAGGAAGGAACAATTAAGAACTCAGGGTCGATGTGGGAGTAAGGCCACAGGCCCCTCCCATCAGGATTAAAAGAGGAGCAAACGGGGAGGGGGCTTTTGCAGGAAACAATTTGTTCGTTCGTTCCATCATTGTGAAGATCTCTGTGTGTCCTAGAGACTCTGTGCTAAGCCCTTCCTTGTTAGCACTGCATGTGGAAATATTTACCGGGAAGCTTTCCAAGATAGATAAGGTCTGAGCTAATAATTATACCTGTGCAAGACTGTTTGCCAGGCCGTTGGCTGAATGTGAATGCAATAAATTCACATTCATTTAATAACAGAGTTGGCTTAGTGCTTTTGAGGGAAGCCTAGGACGGAACACCGTGTTTGTTTAACTTAATGTATATTGACTACCTTCCAGCTTTTATACCAGATAGTTTAGGCTTTTGTTGTGGTCCGCCAGCAGCCTGCAGAGACAGCAGCAGAGTTGGACAGTGGAGAGGAACATGGACCAATCCGGGAGGCTTGGGAGGACTCAGACGAGGGTCCTGCATCCAATACAGAGATGGGGCCAAGGCCATCTGGGAGTTATATGCTGACTCCGGAGCATCCAGAATCTGACAGTAGTGAGGCAGAGGAACAAGGGGAGCCTGTTCCCAGAATGCACAGAGCTGCCAGAAGGCAAGAACAGTTAAGACAAAAGTGGCAACTGGGGAGTAAGCCTTGGAGGTGATTGGCCCTCACATAAGACATAAAGGAGGAGCAAAGGAACAGGAACCTTTGCAGGAAGCAACTTTGTTCATACTGGTTGGTTTGAAACCTGAAGCTTTGTGTTGAATTTGTGTTCCGTTTTGGTCTCGTATAACTAATTGGAAATTTAGTCGCTGGCAGCATTTCAAGGAAGATAAAGGTGCATGCTTATCAGACTTATCCCGAAGGACTTTAGCAGACTTCCATGGGACTATTTACCAACTCTTTGAGACTCATTACGGACTGTGAATGACTAAAATTCACAGCCATTGAAATAAAGCAAAAAGGGTTTTGGGACTAACGTGTGTTTGTTAGTGTCTTAATAAGCCTTGGTCAGAACAGCTTTCTTGAAAAGATGCTATAGATTTTTTTCCCCTCCCTAACGTGCTGAGCAATTAAAAACCTCTCTCAATGCAGTTATATTAAAGGCAGCTCATCACAACAGATATCACAAAAATTGAAACCTGGTAGGAAAAAAGGTTTAGGCCCCCAACTGGCCGACCAAGATCCTTTGCTTACGTACAGGTAGTCTTTCATTTACATTTAGCGACCATTTGAAGTTCTAACGGTGTTGGGAAAAAAGTCACCAGTCCTCCACTTACGACCGTAATGTGGCCTTCCCGAGGCATCATAAAGTGGTATTAACACTTCGCGTGATCTTGACTCTGTCCCTCTGCCTATCGCCTTGCGATCGCCTCCTCCAGCTCCGTTGAAAGAGATGATACAAAAAGCACAACGACAAGAACCGGGGGGAATAAAAGGACCAGTGCTTTCTCTCCCCCCCCCCACCCCCCCGTCTCCTCTCTCATCTCATCTGAATTCGGGTTTAAATGGCACCCGTGATTCGCTCCAGCATCTCATCTCCTCACCAGAGTTTGATTTTCAAACTTCTAAGATTTGTTCCAGGGATCGCTCGATTCTCCCTCTTTGACCCGTGCAACTCAACGGACATGTTTCCAATCCAGTTTGACAGCATGTTTCATCTCCGAAGAGATTTAGACGCTCTTGGGGTTTTCTTTTTTTTTTAAAAAAAGAAAAAGACTGCCATAAAATTGATTTAAATGCTGTTAGGAGCAAAGCAGCAAACAGCTTGCCTTGAAATCCAGCCTCCCAAGCTCTCGTCGCTGCCAATCCTTATTTATCTATTCTTTTTTTTATTAGGTGTACCTTGGTCCTTTTGAAATGTAATTTTTGAATGTGTTTTTGCCTCCTTTCTGCTGACCGAACTGCATGTGTTACATAATAAAGTCTCCTAATGGGTAATTCTTTCTGCTCTTTAATTTATAAAGCTTGCATTGCGGAGTCAGGCCACCGAGCTTCGTTTGTTTTCCCGCCTGCAAAGAGAGAAGGGTTGAAATGCACTCCTTGAGTTACAGATAACGTATCTTTATGTGCTCTGCTTTGAAATCACGCCAATTTTCCTTCCGCTGCTAATGGCCAGTGTCAACTCGTAAAACATCCCTATGCCTGTTTTAGTAGTTGCCTCCCACCCAAAAAAAAGGGAGGAAAAGAAAATCTGGAAGAGCAATGCAGAGGTTTGAAAGCGGAAGTACATTCCAATTCTTATCTTTAAAAGATTGTAACTAAAATACCAGAGTTTTTTTGCCCACGAACGTGAATGACAACACCCGGGCCGGAAACGTCCTCAATTGGAGAATCTGGTTGATGAGACACCCAGGAGGGAAGGGGGAAACAGGGTCACAGGGGACTGTAAATTACGTAGGTCAGAGTTGGCTTCATACGACGCAGTGCCAGTATGTCGCCTCTAATAAATCCTTTGAAGGTTTTTGAAGTTTGGCTCGAGAATCATGATTTAATTAGAGCGATTGCTGGAATCCTGACAGCCAGTGCTATGAAACAGTTCGAGATCTCAGTGTGAGGGTGGAGGGGGAAAAGTGGATATTCAGGGTTGAGCAGCTACCGGTTTGCATCAGTTTGCGCCAACCGGTAGCTAGTTTTATCATCTTTCATTACCGGTTCGCGGCAAACCAGTAAATCCCACACCTGGCTGGCCCCACCCACCCCATCCCTCCCCTCCCAGGAGTCCCCAAGCAGCCCATTTTGGATGCCAGGTAAGTGCAGGGCCCATGTGGCGGCTTGGGGAGGGTGAAAAACGGGCCTCCCGGAGGCTCCAGAAGGCCAGAAACGGGCCTATCTCTGGCCTCAAGGGGGCCTCCAGAGCCCAGGAGAGGCGATTTTCACCCTCCTGGTGGCTCGAAGAAAGCCTCCGGAGCCCGGGGAGCGTGAAAACACCCCCCTCGCCATGGTGCAGGAGGCCGACTAGGCCACGCCCACCATGGCCACGCCCACCCAGCAACTGGCAGAGAACTGGTTGTCAGCTTTGGAAGCCATATTGAGATTCGATGCTTCCATGCTTCCACAAGCCTGAGAAAGTGGCTCTAAGTAGACAAAATAAAATTCTTTTATTAGTTCAAAGTCACTGAGTATGGCGCAGGATGAAATTAAGAATCGTACTTTTGGACGGGTCGTGATTGAGCCATGTGATGTGATGATGGCCAAGGGGGGGATGGATTTATAGTTTGGGAAATTGTAGGAAGCCTCCAAAATTTTCAGATTCAGGATTCCACAGATGTGCCAATTTACTATCCTAATAAAGGTCCTTTTGAGATATGGTTGTCTCGGAGTTATTGTTTGGAATGGAGGTTTGCTGGAACCCTGACACTGGTGGGTGAAATTTTTGAAGCCCACCCCTGTAGGATATTTATATATTTTCCTTAATAGCGTTGGAAGAAAAATCCTTCTGGGTTCAGTTCCAAGTTGCGGAAAAAGACATTGGAAACACGGAGGCTGTTTGGGGAAGATGGTTTAATGGTGGACAGGAGGACCACGTGGCTTGGAGCTCCAAAGTGAAAAGGAAGGATGATCACATGCTTCGAGGTGAAGGAAGAGATCCAAGAAAAGGGGCAGAGGTGCCCAGAGTGCCTTTTATACCCTCTGTCAGGATTTGAATTGGAGCTTGTATTCTGATTGGTTGTCAGACTCCCGTGATGCGATACAGGGGCAGCTCTGTAGGCTGTCCTGAGTTCCAGGCTTGGTTGAGCCTCGCTGGATGATGATGATGATGCACTGAAAAGGGCTTTGGGCAATTGCTTATAGGTTCACCTGGAGATCTTTGTTATGTAAAGTATTCTGGCCCAGGCCTTAATGGCCCCCCCATTAATAAAGGTGGGAGTGAGCTTCTACTTCTGAAGTGAGTTTCTGCTCTTGAGTTTCTACTCCTTTTAGGGGAAATAGTCTGCCTTTTGGATATTTCCTCGGATATTTCAATTTCCTAGGAGAGGGGTGTGGGTGCTACCTGCCTACCATAGAATTCCATTCCATACATTCCACAAATCAGGTGCGTGCCCGTTTGCCAAAACGTATGTTTGGTTCGGTGCGTTTTGCTTGATCGGGAATGCGCCTGGCGGAATTCTGAAAGGAGAAAATTCTGCTTTTCAGAAACCCGCGAAATTGCTCGTCGCCTTCCTGAGCTTCCTTCTCTGCAACTTATAGCTTTGCCTTGTGGCTCCGCTGATATACATCTCCGGTTTTAGGTCTTCCGAAACCCTGCAGCCTGCAGATACAGATGTATAAATAGGATACTTGGGCTTCCTTTGGAGAGAGCCTTTCGAAAGATGAAATCGATTTGGTTCATTAGCCTAATTTCTAATTTTTAAAGGCTCATTTTTAATTAAGAAATTGAGTTCCTGATATGCACGTTCAACAAAAGCATATGTGTGTGTGTGTTTGTGTGTGTGTCTCTCTCTCCCTCCCTCTCTCTCCCTTTCTCTCCCTCCCTCCCTCCTTCCTTCCATCTCTCTCTCTTCCTCTCTTCCCCCTCTCCCTCCTTCTCCCTCCCTCCCTATCCTTCCTCCTCTCTCCCTCCCTCCTTCCTTCCTCTCTCTTTCCCTCCCTCCCTCTCTCCCCCTCTCTCCCTCCCTCCCCTCCCTTCCTCTCTCTCCCTCCTTCCTTCCCTCTCTCTCTTCCTCTTTCTCCTCTCCCTCCCTCTCCCTCCCTCTTTCTCCCTCCCTCCTTCCTTCCCTCTCTTTCCCTCCCTCCCTCCCCTCCCTCCTCTCTCTCCTTCCTTCCTCTCTCTCTCTCTTCCTCTCTCCCTCCTCTCTCCCTCCCTCTCTCTCCCTCCCTCTCTCCCCCCTCCCTCCCTCCCTCCTTTCCTCTCTCCCCTCCTTCCTTCCCCCTCTCTCTCTTCCTCTCTCCTCACTCTCTCCCTCCTTCCCTCCCTCCCTCTCCCTCCCTCTCTCTCTCTCTCTCTCTCTCTTCTTTCTCTGTCTCTCTCTCTCTGATCTCACAGAAGCCCTTTGTGGTTTAATCCTGCCACGGTAGCGGGATTCAAAATGTTTTACTACCAGTTCTGTGGGCGTGGCTTGGTGGTTGTGGCAGGGGAAGGTTAGTGCAAAATCCCCATTCCCCACCCCACTAACCTGCTTTCCAGCTCCGTTCTCCTGTGCAGGGCAACCAAAGAACCAAAGATTCACGCCCATTTGCATCACTCAGGTGGCTCTTAGGACACAGGCAAACTTCCAAGTAGTCTCAATGACTCTCCAAAAAGGATGCAAATGACCAGCTGTCTGAAAGGAGTATAAATCCTTCCATTCCCCACCATCCTGTCAGAGCTGCAGAAGCTCCTTGGATGACAAGCGAAACGTCTTCAGAGAAAAGCCAGAAAGTCCAGCTGCCTCTTGAAAAATCACCTTTGGGACTCGCATCCCTGGAGATTTTGAAGAAGAGATTGGACAGCCATTTGTCCGGAATCTGGTATCCTGCTTGAGCTGGGAGTTGGACTAGAGGACCTCCAAGGTCCCTTCCAACTCTGCTATTCTATGCTCTGTTGTGTAATCCAGCTTCTTGATTTGCTTATGACTCACTATGCAGGTAATCCTCAACTTATGACCACAATTGAGCCCAAAATTTGCATTGCTAAGCAAGGCAGTTAAGTGAATTTTGTCCTATTTCACAACCTTTCTGGCCACCGTCATTAAGTGAATCACTGCAGTTAAGTTAGCAAGATGGTTTGTTAAGTTAAATCTCACTTCCCAGGTGTCAGAATATTGCAAAAGGTGATCCCATGACCCCAGGACAGTGCAACAGGCATAAATACATGCCAGGTGCCAAGTCTTTGAATTTGGATCACATGGACAATTGTATGTAAAATGGTTATAAGTCACTTTTTTTCCAGTGCTGTTGTAATTTTGAACAGTCGCTAAACAAAACGGTTGTAGGTCACGGTCTACAATCATTTATTCTGTCCTGTCCACCATAATGTCTTTCCCAGATACGTAGAAAAATCCTTACATCGCCAAAAGACGGAGCTGTGTTTTTGTTGTGTAACTTAAAAGATGATGTGATCAGAATCGAAAAGCCAACATTGCTAATAAAATATAATTATCCTAAGGAAATAATGGTTGGGTTGAATATGAAAGATGCAGGCAAGGACCCAAGGGAGGAGTATGGGGAGGCAAGTCAAAAAGAGAAGAAGTGAAACTTCCAGGAGGATGAGAGATGATGGATAGGAGAAAAAATAGTTTGGCTGACCTAAACATTAGAATAGATAAAAATTTGAGAAATAGGGGGAACATACGTATATACGTATTATACATATTTTCACATAACACATTTCAAGTGAATATTAGAGGCTAAGATCAGAGTTTGAAAAAGGATGTTATTAGGTAAGCTTAAAAGTAATGCTATTACTATTAGAAGGGCGTAGCAAATATTGAATAATTGAAAAATGAAAGATTACGTGCTGATTCAGTTATATATAACAACATTAGACCACTTAAGTCTGATTAATGTAGTAATTCTCATTGTATCAATATTATTATTGTATCAAAATGAATGACACCCAGGTACCCCATTGTCTGTGATGACCCAGAATGAGGATACAAAATAAACACAGTCACAAAAGCCCCTTTTATTCCTTCACTTTGCTTCCAAGCTCCAAATATCCTTGACGGAAGACAAAAAAATCCCACCCAAGCAGTTACAAGAAGGAGGAAATGCCGTTTAAATTATAAAGAGTAAAAAACAACACAAACCAGGCAAGATAAGGGCTTGAAGACGTCCACAGATATCAGAACACACACTGGGAAGGACGCCAAACTCAGAGAGGAACCATAAACTAGAGATATTTCCATGCTTTGATTCCAGCACTTGCCCATAAGCATGTCCGTCCTCTTATCCAGTTGTCACAGCTGCAGCCCATGAAGAGGATCAAGGCCCTTTCCTCCCCTGTAGACCATGTCTCTCCCTTATCCTCTCCTCCCTGCGTGCCCTAGGATGGAGAGGGGATGGGCCTGGGTCCTCCTCCGACTGCCCAGCCGGCCTCTGCCCTTCCCCAGCCTCCTCCACAACCTCCGGAGAGCCACACTTCCACTTCCTGTTCCTCCTCTTCCTCAGAGTCCATCTCCACCAGGGGCACGATGCTGTGCATGAAATGAGATTGATGTATGTTTAAAAATAATTTTTTAAAAAACTTTACCAATAAAAATACATAATTATCTTAAAAGGGTTAAAGAATTCTACCACTGCAAAGAAAACCATCCACTCTCCTGCAAATGTGGTTGTTGGTTTTTTTTTTCCACCAGCTTGTTGAGTGATGGAAAGGTTTTTTTTGGGGGGGTGGGGTGATGTGCAGCCTTAGAATCAGTGAAGCTTTGTGCAAAAGCAGAATCGGGGGAGAGAGACCCGAGATATTAATTATTTTGACAGACTGGGTGTCAAAAATCACAGCTGCCAGACAGAAACGGCCCATAGTTTTTTGTTGCAGTTTGGTGAAAGCTTTGAACAGAAATGTCTTTGTTTGGACTTGGAAGGCAGGAAGGATTTTTTTTTTAAAAAAAAAGAGATTTAAAAAAAAGAATGAACAGAAAAGCAAAAGAATCAGCTTGAATGCCCAAGTCAGAGTCTCAGTTCTAACCTGGTTTGTCCCCATCTGTGCAGAACTCTGATCTGGATCCGCTTACGCGATCCGCTTACCGCTTTTCCAGATAGCCCTCAACTTAATGACCCAACAATTGAGCTCGAAATTTCTGTGGTTCAGTGAGTGGTTGTTGTTTTTTTGCCCCGTTTTACGACTTTTCTCGCCAGTCACCGTAAGGAAGTGAACCGCTGCAGTTGGTAAGTTAGTTCAACTGGTTGTCCGCGGAACTTGGTTTCCCCACTTAACATGGCTTGTCGAAAGGTGGCTTAAGGGGGATCGTGTGACCCCCAAGGGGGACACGGGAAACCTATCATAAACACGAGTCGGGCCAAGCATCTGAATTTTTATCGGGTGGGCCACGGAGAGGCTGCAGTTGTCACGTTAAGAAATAGTCGTAATCTGGATTTTTATCATAGATTGTATCTATTATTTAGTATTCTAGAACTAGCTCGATGTCCGTGCTTCACTAAGGAACTATGTGGTCGGGCTTAGTTTTGGGGGAGGAAAATAAGGGAGGGGGATTGTGCCTCTGCCTACCAGCATCCATCAATATTCATCTGGCCAGCGTCCTGTCAGGGTGTCAGAGTTGAGGGCTGTTTGGAAAGTGAAACAGTATTTGCTGTGTGAGCAAGAAGAAGATAGCAAGGAGCCTGGGCGTGGCTTAGCTCAACTGTTCTGTACTAAAGGTGCTTGGTGCTCTGAAACTGAAACTCCTCTCCGCTGTGTTTTTCATTTGGAACAGATTTCTTTTCAGGTGGGAAGGAGGAGTAGAACTCCTTAGCATCAGAGTGTGTTAATAATAATAATAATATAGAATAATAATAATTTTTCGTTTAGAAAAATCCTTTCTTAGTGAGCATCTAGAATCCAAGAGGAACATACGGGCCAATTTTCAAGTTTGTAGGCTTTACAGTTCTGGAGATTTTCTGATCTCATATATATACACACACATATATATATATACACATATACACACACACACACACTCACATATATATATATATAAAGTGTGTGTGTGTGTAGGGAGAGAGAGAGAGAGATTGATTTTTAACTGGAGTGTTTTTACTTGTTTTGTTTTTACTCTGGTCTGTGACTCTAATAAACAGAACACACAATATTATAGAATTTGGGGAAAATGGTATTGAGTTGGGACAGATGGATGATGGAAGAATTAATGATAAGCGACTTATAGATTAAAGGTTTATGTTCGCATAAATTGTATATATTTGTAAATAGGCACAAAATAGAAGTATATGAGATAGATGTCACACACTGTTAATGTCATAATATTAATATTTTTTGTTTGGTTTTTAAAGATATAAAAGGCTAATAAAGTTTATTAAAAAGAAAGAAGGAAGGAAGGAAGGAAAGGAAGGAAGGAAGGAAGGAAGGAAGGAAGGAAGGAAGGAAGGAAGGAAGGAAGGAAGGAAGGAAGGAACCAAATGCACAAATAGTCGCAAGTCACTTTCTTCAGTGCCATTGCGACTTCAAACGGCCACTAAGCGAATTATCATAAGTTGAGGACTACCGGTAACCCCTCAATGCACGCACAGCCACGGATCAAACAGAAGGGTTAGTCTCTTTTTTTTGCTTTGAGTAATTTGATCACTTGCGGGCCTGTCTTTATTCCCCACGGCAGCTGCGACATCTGTAGATTGCCATAAAAGGTTTTTGGTTACCTGCAACTTAAGATGCCACGATTGAAATTTGCAGCAGGCAAAAATAGAAGAATGGAAAACAAATGTCCGGCTCCATAAAGGCCTTTTTCACCTGCTTCCCTACGGATGTGATTAATCCTCCGGAGAGGATAGTGATTGATAGGATGTCTAATAAATACAACCAGAGGTGCAGCTTAACTCCTGACCCCTCCACCCCCCACCCCAAAACCCCTGTTTCGTATTTCTGCTCTGCAGATTCTCCAGTTTTTTAAAAAAATAATAATAATAACTTACTCCCACTTGGATGCTACAACATGGATTGTTAAGCCTTCGCTGGGAGGGGAAATAATTTTGCAGAATTGAGTTGGCAAGGAGGAAATCCGTAGAAGGTTTTTTTAAAAGATAGATAGATTTTTACTCCAAAGGTATTTTATTAAAATAAATTTGATACAAATCCCAAAAAATCCAATTTAAATTTTTAAAAATCCAGGTTTTTGGTTTTTTTTTACAAAAATCATCGATTTTTATCCACCCTGCCATTTTATGAATGAAGTCCCTATTGAATCAACCTCAATTTTGGATGGCTTCATGGAAACACCCATGTTTTCCGGGCAACAGTGGCTAGTGGTTGTCTGTCCTCTTCTTTGGAGGATATTTTTTGATTGTCCAGTCTAGTCTACAACTCTGGAGACTTTTTGACAGCTTCCAGTGCTAAACGATCCCAATCTACTTAGCGTTTTCATGATCTGCCAAGGTTGGCTAGATGCCGTCATCTTCTGTGAAGCCAACAGAAGCAGCAGTGCAATGTCCCTCAAGAATTGACTGCATTGCAAACTCCACAAGAGAAGAAGTCAGTAGTACAATTAGTCCTTGACTTGTGACAACAATTGACTCCCAAATTTCAGTTAGTAAGCGGGACAGTTGTTGAGTGAGTTTTGCCCCATTCGATGACCTTTTGTTCTGACCCAGCTCTCCAAACACGAAAAACCTTCTGACGTGAACGCAAAAGATTCCTTTATTAGGAGTCAGTTTCTCTCTCTCAACGCAGGCTAACAAGTCTATCCCGCAGAGAGATGAATAGTTGTGTGCCACATCTATTCATCTCTGCCCCCTGCCTTTTATCCCCAGAGCTAGGGTGGAGCTTTGCTACCAGCAATGGCTCTTCCGTCCCAAGGACCGGCCCATAGATTTCCACTGCTCTCCTCTCCTCTGCCTTCTGTGCATCAGGCACTGAACCCAGCTGTTCCTCCTCTTCCTCATCAGCCACCTCAGACCTGGGGGCTGTTGGCTCTCCATCTGAGGGCTGATGGACAGCCCAGGCTCTCTCTCTCTCTCTCTCTCTCTCCCAGTTCCATTCTCCCTTGGAGCTCCCGTCCCGAGGACCAGCCCATAGATTTCCACTGCTCTCCTCTCCTCTGCCTTCTGCGCATCTATGCATCAGGCACTGGGCCCAGCTGTTCCTCTTCTTCCTCATCAGCCACCTCCAGACCTGGGGGCTGTTGACTCTCCATCTGAGGGCTGATGGACAGCCCAGGCTCATCCTCTGTCTCTCTCTCTCTCTCTCTCTCTGCCAACTCCATTCCCTCTTCCCCGTCAGAGCTCCCAGGTTGCCTTGATACTGAACCTGACTCCCACGCCGCCTCCTCCTCCTCCTCCTCCTCCTCCTCCTCTGATTCGGCTGCTGGAGGAGCCAGCATACTTACATGTCATTTCCCAAGTGCCCGAGTTTTGATCACATGAAATTGCAAAGTGTGAAAAGCTTTTTCCACTGTCGTTTTTACTTCAGTCACTATATGAACGGCTGTAAGTCAAAAACTACTTGTGATGTAGCGATATTAGGTAACAGCAAAACTGTCTCCTAGGATTAACAAGGGAGTGGGACGAGGCCTACTGCACGAGGGATCCAGCAAAGGCAAATAAACAGTGCGAACGTTCGGGTGTGCAATGTTTTCTTTACACGTTAGATTAACACCGCAAAATGTGTCATGTTTAAATAAGCCAACAATTGGGTAAGAAGCCGCAGCAAAGCTCGGGCACAATTGGGTGATGTGGGCAGGAAGGAAAAGCTTTATTAACTATAAAGATGACTTTCCAACTTTGTTTTCCAACCCAGACATAGCAAGAACTCCAACCTCTGGCTAATTTTATGCCGCCGCATATTTAAAGCAATGTCACGCCTGCTTTTATGCATCAGCCTTGCGAGGTAATAAAGATAAGATAGACAGTCAGGTGGGATAGCTCTGCCTTTACTGTAAGGTGACATTAACAGAATCTTGCAAGACTCAAAGGGTCTCTCTCCCTTAGACTCCCCCGCAAAAATTGGAAGGGTCCTTTCTGAGATGTTTGTCAAGCCCTGTTCCTTTGGTGGGATCAGCTGCGTCTTATCCAAATGTTTTCTGGTCATTTGTTTTCCTTCTGTCTCCCAAGGTCATTTGCTCATACCCTGACATTTCAGAATAATAGAATTGGAAGAGACCTTGGAGGTCTTCTAGCCCAACCACCTGCTCAAGCAGGAGGCCAAAGAGTTGTCCAATCTCTTCTTAAAAAGCTCAACTGGTGTCATGCTCCTGTCGGAATCTGACTTGAAGGGGGAGGCCGAACAGGTGACAGGGAATGGGAGTGGTGGCTCCGTTGGCTGTGGAAGAAACTGGGGAAGGACAAAGTCCGGCTGGCCAGAGCAGGGGAGAGGTAGAACAAGGGAGAGGGAGTTCAGAGGAAGACCCAGGCCCACCCCCTCTTCATCCTAGGGCACGCAGGGAGGAACAGAGAAGAGAGCAACATGGATTGTGTGGCTTATGGGGGAGGAAAGGGCCCTGATTCCCTTCATTAGCTGTAGCTGGGAACACAATGTATAAAAAAAGCAAGTTGTGTTGGGAGCAAAAGTGAATTTATCTTGTATCGTTGTGGCTAATCTGTGTTTCTGGCGTCTTCCCAACTGTGTGAGTTTTGCCATGCCTTCAAGTCTGAAATTCTTGCTCCCGTCCTGCCAAAGTAATTACTTCAGTTTGGCTTGTTTGGAATTTAAGTTACAGTTTGTGTTGCTCATGTTTTGGACTGAATTTTCTGCAGTCAAAGGCCGTTCCTGGGAGAGTTTTTCTTCAGCCAAAGGTAACCTGGACATTGGGGGCAAAGGTGTAGATAATAAAGGGACTCTTATTGCTTATTTGGCTGTGTTGCCTTTGTGCCACGCCCCTTTGGGTCATCATAGCTGGTGTGTGGAAGGCTGCATGCACGCGTTAGGTGCATGCACATTAGGTGCATGTGTGTGATCACCAAACCGGTAATGGAACAGGTAGGATCCCACTGCTGACTTAACCGCTGCGGGAAGAAAAGTCGGAAGATGGGGGCAAAATTTACCTAACGACAGTCTCGTTTAGCAAGCAGAAAATCGGGGGGGCTCCTTTGTGGTCGTAAGTCGAGAACCAACTATTTTCTGTGACTTTCTTATTTACCTGGCTCTTGACTTTCCAGGATGTGTTTTGAAAAGGAGGAGGGAAGCGTTGAGGTTGCTAGGCAGGTATTAGGTGAGCTGTTTGGGTTCCAGCTGTGCCGCTGGACTGATTTTTCTTCCTCCTCGCGTCTGCCGTATGATCCATCTTCCTGTCAAAAAAGACGCAAGAGCAAGCCAAGAATTCCCCCTAAAGGCTGCGTGAACTTTTCCCTACCAATTTAGGGGTGAGGTTAAAAAGAAGAAGAAACAGGAAGGAAATCGCTCCGATAAAAATATAACTTTCCCGGGTTGAGGTATAATAGGACGGTAACTCAACTGGTGTCCCAGCGTATCTTGGGGAAAGGAAAGGTTCAGAGAGCAGATGTGGCAATAAATTTATTTATTTTTTTCCCCTTACCCCTGAAAATAAAGTTTGCACTCTGTAACTCCGCTCATAACCCGACTGGATGCAACGAGAGGTAGTCCTCGGTTTACAGTTTAAGGAGGCTTCAAAGTTACAGCACTGAAAAAAGGGACTGGGGACCATTTTTCACACTTAACGACCATGTCAGCATCTCCAGGGTCATGTGATCAAAATTCGGGCACTTGGCAACTGCCATGTATTTATGCATGATTGCTCTCTCTTCCTCTTTCTCTCTGCCTTTCTTTCTCTGTTTCTCTTTCTCTCTCTCCTTTTTCTTTCTTTCTCTTCCTTTCTTTCTCTTTTTTTCTCTCTTTTTCTTTTTCTTTTTCTCTTTCTCTCTTTTTCTTTCTTTCTCTTTGTTTTTCTTTTTTTCTCCCTTCCTTTCTTTTTCTTTTTCTATTTCTCTCTTTCTTTCTCTCACTCACTTTCTGTTTCTTTCTCTTTTTTCTGTCTCTTTCCCTCCGTCTCTCTCTTCCCCTTTCTCTCTCTCTCTTTCTCTTTATTACTTTCTTTCTTTCTCTTTTTCTTTCTATTTCTCTCTCTTTCTCTCGCTTTCTGTTTCTTTCTCTCTCTTTTTCTGTCTCTTTCTTTCTCTTTCTCTCACTCCTCCCTCTTCTCTCTCTAACAGACAGTGAGAAAGAGACCTCTAAGGCCTTCATTTCCCACCTTTCTGGCTATTTTTCTTTTCTTTTCTCGAAACCCGACATCTGGTCCCGTGTTTATTTAGCATCCTTTGTTGACCTGCAAATTATCCATTCTTGCCTGTGGCCTTCCACAGCGCAAGCTTTATTTTCTTGGATGGAAATGTATGTATTTTCCATCCATGGCATTGCTTGGGATCAAATGATAAAGGAGACGTATGTATATTTGTGCGAGCATGTGAGGGCAGGCAGCCAGGTGTGTAATAAGCAGTGCTGGCAGCTTGTCAACATGCAAAGTAGGAACTTGTGTGGTGAGATACAGGAGAGCCCTCAACCTAATGACCACAATTGGCAACAGAATTTCCATTGCTAAGCAAGGCGCTAGTTGAGTAAGCTGTGCTTGATTTTTGCAAGCTTTTAGTCGTGGCTGTTAAGCGAATCACTGCGGTTGTTAAGTGAACCATACAGTCGTTAAGCAAATCCTGCTCCCACCATTGACTTGCTTGTCGGAAGTTTTCTGAGAAGGACACACATCACAATTGTGCATCCCGGCAATGATGCGACTGTTTGTAGATACACGGCAGTTGCCAAGGATCTGAATTTCGACCACGTGACCCTGAGGGTCTTGTGATCATTATAAATGCGAGGACTAGTCGTAAGTACAGGCAGCCCTCCACTTACAACAGCCCATTTAGCGTCCATTCCAATTTACAACGGTACCCAAAAAAGAAAAAAGGGGGACTTAGAACCATTTTGCACACTTAAAAACCCTTGCGGTGTCTCCACAGTCACGTGATCAAAATTCAAGCACTTGGCAACTGACTTGTACTTATGATGGTCGTTGTGGCCTGCCCTCCCCCAGGGAAACACGATCCCCTTTTGCAAGCTTCTGACCAGCAAATTTCAGTGGGCTAAGACAGACTCACTTAACAGCCATGTTGCTGACTTAACAACGGCAGGGACTGACTTAACAATTTTGGCAGAAACGCCGTAGAATAGGGCAGAAGTCACTTGACAAATGTTTTGGCCGGCGAAGGAAAATTTGGGTCCCTTTGCGGTCGTCCGTTGAGGTCTACCTGTACTTTTTCTCAGCGCTGTTGCAAGTGAGCGTCAGGGATTCTGGCAGTTATTAAATCATGAGTCTTGAGCCAAACTTCCAAAACTTCAAAAGGATTTATTGGAAGTTAACATGCTGGCACTGCCTGGGTGGAGCCAACTCTAAGATACATAATTCATTGTCACCCTTGACCCTGGTTTTTTTCCTCCACCCCCTGGGTGCATCGTAATTCATATCCTCCAATGGGACACATCCCTAGCCCAGAGTCATCAATCCTGCTCTCCAGTTAGAATTTGGCAGGGCAGAAACTTCAGTCACCTAGTTACTATCTTTGAAAACATTTCTGGAATGCAGTTTCGCTTTCCAAGCTGCTGCACTGCTTCCCCCTCCCTTTCTTTTGGCAACTCTAAAACGACCATAGAAATGTTTTATGAGTTGACAGAACAGTCGTGAAACGAATGTCCGTATGTTAAGGACTACCTCTGGTTGCTGTTTTAGCCTCCAATCTAGCCGTAACGAAGGGTCACCGTCGATGACACGAGTGAAAGGAGTCGCTATCGTTGAAGCCCCTCACAGTTGACTCTTCATTTCCTTCCGCAGATCATCCAAACCTTTCGAACCCCTCCAGGCTCCGGACCCCTCCGCCTCCTCTCTCTCACGCCCACACGCCAAACCAACACCACGCCGCGTCCATCAACTCTTTAAACCGAGGGAACTACACACCACGCAGTAATCCCAGCCCTGCACCTACAGACCATTCACTCTCTGGAGAACATCAGGCGGGGAATCAAGAACCTACACATGCTCAGGACAACTGGTTACTAAACAGTAACATCCCGCTGGAGACCAGGTAAAGTCTGTTTTCCTTCCCTCCCTCCCTCCCTCCCTCGGTATGAAATGTTATAGTTGTTGTATCTTCTGGAATGTCATAAAAATGCTCGAAAGGACAACTTCATCATTTGGGTTCTGTTCTGACCCAAAATCACGACGCAAATTCCTCGTCCCGACAAAAGCCTTTTTATTAGGCTGAAATGTGAATTCCTCGCGTTCACATCCAGCAATGTGCCAGCAAACAGTCTTTCAAGGACGAATTACAACCACAGACTTTTATCAAGCTTGGAGAGCTGCCAGGCCAATATCTTCCAAATGCCACTCTGTAGCAGACAATACTTGGCAAGAAGTCAGGAACAGATCTGCGCCTTAATGAATTGAACTAATTGTCTGCTGCAAACCCCGCTCCCCTTTCACTCCTCTTTTATTCCCTATGGGAGGGGCCATTCGCCGTCCACCTGTGCCTTTACTCCTTTACCCTTTTTCCTTAACTTTTCCCTTCTCCCGGCAGCTCTGTGCATGCACACACTGGGAACAGGCTCCAGCTGTTCTTCTGCCTCACTGATCTCCGACTCCAAAGGTAGCTGATAACTGTTAGACGGCCCTGGTCCCATCTCTGCCTCCGACGCAGAGCCCTCATCAGAGCCTTCCCCAGACTCCAGGACCGGCCCATGTTCCTCCCCAACCTCTTCACTGTCCAAGTTTGCCGCCAGATCTGCTGGCCGCTGGCGGGCCACAACAGGTTCCTCCAAAAGATAGAAGAGATACGGATCGATTTTATGAATGTCAGTAATATCATATGCTATGTAGAACTACTCATCCGTAATCCATTCGGCATGGCCCGTTTTCACTCCTCTGAACTTCTGGTTGGTCCCTGATTAAATTTCTGAAATATAGGCAGTCCTCATCTTACAGCAGTTCATTGAGTTGACCATTCAAAGTTACACTGAAAACAGTGACTTAGGATTTTTCACGCTTAAGACCATTGCAGCATCTCCGTGGTCACGTGATCAAAATTCAAGCACTTGGTTCGTATTTATGACCGTTGGGAGTATCCCGGGATCATGCGGTCCCCTTTCTATGACCTTCTCCCAAGCAGAGTCAACGGGGGAGCCAGATTCACTTCACCACCATTTTATTAACGTAGCAACTGCAGTGGTTCCCTTAGCATCCGTGGCAAGAAAAGTCGTAAAATGGCGGACCGAACAACTGTGTTTGCAACGGGAATTTTGGGCTCAACTGTGGGCAAAAGTTGAAAATGACCTGTAGGCTCAAAATTATCCAAAAAAATAGCGTCAAGCTCCTTGCAGCTGCTTGTAGCTGAGATGATTAGATTCTTAGAACCAGATTTATTGAAAGCAGAAAAGAGATTAGCTTAATAATTTTGAAAATGAACTCAGTGTGTTTTAAGCTTCCTTTTTCTTAGTAAATTCATGAGCTCTCCTGAGCTATCTAATCTGAAGTAGCTCCAATTATTCATGGCTATACATCCTACTGCCAGCCAAATTCCAATAGCAAATAACACTTAGATTTGTATACTGCTTCACGGTGCTTTCCAGCCCTCTCTAAGCAGTTTATGGAGTCAGCCTGTTGCCCCCAACAATCTGGGTCCTTATTTTACCGATCTCAGAAGGACGGAAGGCTGAGTCGACCGTGAGCCAGTCAGGATCGAATTGCTAGCAGTGAGTTAGCCTGCGGCACTGCATTCTAACCACTGCGCCGCGACAGGCTCCTTAACTCCAAACTTAACAAAAGGTTCAGGATAGGTAGCGATCCTTTCTTAACCAGTCAGCCACAATTCAGCCTTCCCGCCACATTCTTTTGCCTGAGATTTTTATCCAATTTCCATCATTCTATGCCTTTTATCCTAAACTACCTGTAGTTCCCCCAAAATAAGACTGGGTCTTACATTAATTTTTGTTCCAAAAGACTAATTAGGGCTTATTATCTAGTTAGGTCTTATTTTGGGGGAAATATGTTACTAAAATGCATCTGTCTGGCTGACAATCTTAACTGGGGCTTATTTTTGGGGTAGAGTTTATATTCAGATCATCCTGAAAAATCACGTTAGGACTTATATTCCGGTTGGGTCTTAATTTTCAGGGAAATTTTCAGGGTATGTAAATAACCTGTACATCATGATGCACACCTTTGACACTTTAGATGTCTAAGTGTTCTTAATTGTTTTGCAACCTTTGAAGAAGTGTGAACATTGCTGGATAATGCAGTGTGATCTCTCCTTTAGCGCCAGCCATATTCGTTTTTTTTCCTAAGATGCTTATACAGTTCTTAGTCATCCTCAGTCTAAAATGGTCCAGATAACAACTCATGACAATTATGGTGAATTTTAAAGTGGGCAAAGATGATTGGAGAAACAGATATCGCTAGTACTGTAGGTTGCACCAAAGCAAACCTCCTTCCACCATGGTTTATGGATGGTGTTACAATTGGTTGGGTTCATCTGGTAGAGGGTTTCTTATCTGAGCAGGAGGTTGGACTACAAGACCTCCAAGGTTTCTTCCAACTCTTCTATTCCATATCATGGGTTCACCCATGGTTTTCAAACCACAGCTAGGTCCTGCAAGGTTAAAACCAAGCCAATTAACCAGCAGAAGAGCTTGCCTCCAGAGATGGTAGGCGCTCAATCTCTGCATGGTTTAAAAAAGAGTCTAGACTGTCATTTATCAAAGTTGGTATAGATTCTCCTGCTTTTGAGCAAGGGGCTGGAATAGAAGACCTCCAGGGTCCCTTCCAGCTTATTCTATTCCAGTGATGGTGAACCTTTTTATTGTGGTGTGTCAAAAGTGCACGTGCGTGTGTTTGGGCACCCACAATACAATGTGCCCCACCCCCCTGCACATGTGTATGCAACACCCCCGCCCCCTTACCTGCACCGTGCATGCACACACCTCCCAGCTGATTTTTGGTCTGTTGGAGGCCATTTTCTCCCTCCCGGAGGCTTTAAGGAAGCCTCTGCAGCCTCGGGAGGCCGGAAAATGGGCCCATTTCAGCACTTCCGGTACTTCATTCTCTTATTCATTCAAAATCAATCAGTTATAAGATGTTATTACTATTACCACATATTTCAGTTTCTTGTTGTTCTGTCTAATCCAGTGGTGGCTAACCTTTTTGGGATCCTGTACCCAAAATTGTGTGCGCGCTTGCACGCTTCCACTTGCACCCAAAAGGGTGCAACCCAGAAGCGCTTGCACCCAGAAGGCAATGCGCATCCCCCCCATGCCCCCCACGCATGCGCGCATAATCCCTACTTACCCACACCGCCCCCTTACCTGCACCGTACCTCACAGCTAATTTTCGACTGGTTTGAGGCCTTTTTCGGCCTCCCAGAGGCTTGAGGAAGGCTTCTGCAGGCTTCTGCAGGCCGAAAACTAACCCTGTTTCGTCACTTCTGGTATTTTCAGAAAAACAGGAAGTGACGAAACAGGGCTAGCTTTCGGCCTGCAGATGCCTTCCTCAAGCCTTTGGGAGGCCGAAAGAGGCCTCAAACCAGCCGAAAATCATCTGGGAGGCACGCACATGCACAGTGCAGGTAAGTTTGGCTAGGGCTCGCATGCCTGTACAAACGGCTCTGCGTGCCACCTGTGGCACACCTGCCATAGATTCACCATCACGGTTCTATTCAATCAGCTCCTAGTCTAATGCTGCGCATGAAATCCACTCTATCAGCTGCTTAACGCTTGAACCACAGTCTCAGGGGCACTTTTCAGTGTATTCTGCTCTCAAGCTACGGCTTCCCTTAGTTTTCATAGGGGAATAAGTTGCATTTTTTTGAGTAGAGGCAGTCCTTGACTTACAACCATTCATTTAGTGACCATCTGAAGTTACGACAGCACTGGAAAAAAGTGGAAAAAAGTTTTCCACCCGTAACGGCCGTTTCTGCATTCCCACGGTCACGGGATCAAAATTCAGACACCTGATTCCTACTTGCTGTATGACGGTTGGCATCTGACTCATACTTATGATGGTCGCAGTGTCCCATGGTCACGTGATTCCCTTTTGTGACCTTCTGACGAGCAAACTCAAGCGGGAGACCGATCCACTTAACAACCCTATTTCACAAGTGCAACGATTCGTTTTTCCGACCTCCCGAGAAGCAAAATCAATGGGGAAGCCAGATTCACTTAAAGACTGTGTTACTAACTTTAAGAACTGCCGTGATCCACTTAACAACCATGGCAGGAAATAGCATCAGGTGGGTTAAAAATTCTCTTGATCCCTGTCTCGCTTAGCCACCCAAATTTGGGGCTGAATTACGGTCATTAAGTCAAGCGTTGCCTACCGCTTATTTCCAACCAATTCCTACCACTGGACGAAGAAGAAAAAGGGAGGCGGGAGGAGGAAAAATATCCCCTAGTTGTCTCCTTCCACTTAAAAAATATCACTGACGTGAGCTGGAGCTTGTAAAGCCATTTCGCCCGTTTAAAATGGCCGCGGGTAGAATAATTTCATTCCCCAAAGCGGCGTAATTAAATCGATATTCTATTTAAGAAACTGCAATGGGTCGATATATTGAAAAGATTCACTTTCTGAGCAGGGCGGGAAGGAAGGAGCGCAAATGGAGTCGACTGCATAGGAGAAAGCCCCATCTGGTTAGGAAATAATCATTTGATGGTTGCCGGCTGCATTTTTGCTCTTATTAAAATGCTAGCTCTGTACCCGTGCATCGCTACAAAAGTACGTGGCCGGGTTTAGTTTTGGGGGAGGAAAATAAGGGGAAAAAATTGTGCCTTTGCCTATCAGCACCCATCGGTATTCATCTGGCTAGCGTCCTGTCAGCGTGTCAAGAGAGTTGAGGGCTGTTTGGGAACTGAAAGGGTGTTTGTTGTGTGAATAAGAAGGAGACAGCGAGGAGCCTGGGCATGGCTTAGCTCAACTGTTCTATACTAAAGCTGCTTGCTCTGAAACTAAAACTAAAACTGAAACTCCTCTCCTCTGCTTGGGTTTTGCCTTTGGAAGAGATTTCTTTTCAGGTGGGGAGGGGGAGTTGAACTCCTTAGCGTCAGAGCGTGTTAATAATAATATAGGAAATACTCTAAATGCTCTGATGGTCATTTCAAAAAATCCTTTCTTAGTGAGCACCTAGAAGCCGAGAGGAACATACGGGCCAAATTTCAAGTTTGTAGGCTTTACGGTTCCGGAGATTTTGTGATGATGCATGAGTGGTATTTCACTTTTATATATATAGATTGCTCTAGCAAACCAGGCCGTTCTGCAGAGAGCCTGCATCAGTGGATGAGTAGCGTTTTCCATCCTAACCTTCCCTCCCTGGCATTTCTCGGCCCCATCGCTCTTCCCTCATCCTGACTTGGAGTAATTCCATGTTGGCGTTAGTGTTTATTACTGCCATCAGTTATGTAATCCCGTGGAACATGTGTTGTTGTTTTTTTTCAAACAACACCGCAAGCTTATGTAGAGTCTGTGGGCCGTCTTAAGGCGAGATCCTGGGATAACGTTAGAAAATAACGGAGTTGGAAGGGACTTTGGAGGTCTTCTAGGCCAACCTCTTGCTGAACCAGGAGCCCCCATGCCATTTCAGGCAAATGGCTGTCCAATCTCTTCTTAAAAACCTCCAGTGATGGAGAGCCCACAACTTCTGGAGTTAAGCCCTTCCACTGGTTAATTGCTCTCAATCAATCAGTCTATCAAATACAGCTGGAAAGGGGCCTTGGAGATGTTCTAGTCCAACCCCGTACCCAACTAGGAGTCTCTGTACCATTCCAGACAAGTGGTTGTCCAGTCTCTTCTTAAAAGTCCCTAGTGTTGGAGCAACCACAACTCCTGAAGGCAAGCCCTTCCACTAGTTAATAGTTCTCAGTCAATCAATCAATCAATCAATCAAAATAGAATTGGAAGGGACCTTGGAGGTCTTCTAGTCCAACCCCCTGCTCAAGCAGGAGACCCTATTCCGGACAAGTGGTTATCCAGTTCTCTTCGTAAAAGCCTCTAGTGATGACGTACTCACTGATAAATTGTGCTCACTGTCAAGACATTTCTCCTTTTAATTCTAGGTTGCTTCTCTCCTTGATTAGTTTTCACCTGTTGCTTCTTGTCCTGCCCTCAGGTGCTTTGGAGAATAGGTGGACACAACTCACAGAACAGCCCAAAGCACATGATGCAGTAGAGAAATTCCCTGAAAATAGGCTCCAGCACCAGTCCAAAAACTTGGAAGAATACAACTCTGGTCCCGGTGACCAATCCAAATTTGATTGTGCAGTTTCATAAGACTCTGTTCAGTCATCTTTCTGCTACTACCAGACTTCAATAATATATGTGTTGTCTTCTGGTTTCTTTTAAAAACTCTCTTCCAAGTTCAAGCCCAGGCAGGGCCATATCAATTGAGATATAATTACAGAATTGAGCAGTTAATTTGTAAGTAGCGTCATCCAATTGACATTACAGGACCTTGGACAGTTCCATCATTCGGGAGGCTCCCAACAAGACATTCAAGAAGGACACAATATATACTGCTGGGTGTGCTGCTTATTTATGTATTACAATAACAGAATAACAGAGTTGGAAGGGACCTTGTAGATCATCTAGTCCAACCCCCCCATGCAAACAGGAGACCCATTTCACCATTTCTGACAGATGGTTGTCCAGTCTCCTCTTGAAAGCCTCCAGGGATGAAGCTCCCACAACTTCCGAAGGCAACTTCTGTTCCATCGATTGATTGTTCTCACTGTCAGAAAATTTATCCTTATTTCTAGTTATTTTGGTGTATACAAAATCTTTTCATCCTTTGGATACTCAAGGAAGCTAACAGTCATGACCAAAGTTGTATGCGGAACAACTCGCTTATGGTCAACTTTCCATGGTCAACTTGCTTGGGGAACAATTCACCTTGGCCAACTTGATATGGGACAACTCACTGCAGAACAATTCAATCATTCAATTTATATGATTTAGAATAATCTTAAAATATTATTTTAATTTTTGTCATTCATTTTCGCCCCTCCTTGGGGCATCCTTCCTTTCGTGATTCGATTCCACTCTTTCTTCAATATTAGTGTAACTCTTAGCCATGGGGAGTTGTCCTGCAGCAAGTTGGTTGTAGTGACTTAGCTGTGGTGAGTTGTCACCGTCTCATAATCAAGAGTTGAAAATAACCCACTGAAAATAAGAGCTGTAATTATGAATCCAGCTTTAAACACTTGACTATAGAAGAAAGTTTGATTTTTTTTCCCCACAGAGATGGATAAAATCTAGTCTAGTCTAATTTTCCATTCTATCCTGTTCTATTCCTCCCTTCCTTTTCTTTTTTCCTTCCTTCCTCTTCCTTCCTTCCTTCCTCCATCCACCCATCCATTCCTTTAATCTCTTTTCTTCCCTCCCTCCCTCTCTTTTCCTTCCTTCCTTTCTTCCATTAATCCATCTTTCCCTCCCATTACTTTCTTTTCCTTCCTTCCTCTTCCTTCCTTCCTCCATCCACCCATCCATTCCTTTGCTCTCTTTTCCTCCCTCCCTCCCTTTTTCTTCCTTCCATCCTTCCTTTCTTCCTTCCATTCATCTATCCATCCTTCCCTTTATTTTATTTTCCTTCCTCCCTCTCTTTTCCTTCCTTCCTTCCTTCCTTCCTTCCTTCCTTCCTTCCTTCCTTCCTTCCTTCCCTCCCTCCTGTTTGCTTGCTCATGTGCGTCAGCCCATCTCAACTGATAAAACGACTCAGGGTCAGCCCACAAATAGCAGGAAGACAAATCTACAAACAAATTTTCAAAAAGCAGTACAAAAATCTTACAAAACTTCTTTGCCGCAAAAGCAGTTTTTTTCCAGCTAGGCCAGGCAACCTCTGTAGAAGAGAAGATAAATTCACACACAACCCTCCATCCCGTAACCTAACCTCGCCTCTCTCCACCCCAATCCAGTTACATTTTCATCAGTAGGACAATACAGTTTCAAATTCACCAGGATTTTCATCCAAGACCCCGTTTTTTTTTGGAAAACCAAATGTCAGAATTAGCAGATCCTCCCAAAAGATTATAGTTGTCAAGAATTTTTAAAAAAAGAAACCTAGTGTAGTGTAGAATGCTATTTTGGAAATTGCTTCTCTCTTCCTCTTTCTGCTTTAATACATACATACATACATACATACATACATTTCCCCACCAGTTCTTTCGCTTTCTCACCTCATTTCCTTGTATTGGTTTCATTATTGACGGTTGCATCAAAGCTAGCGTACATCATTCAGAATTCATATCTCATTTTTTATATCGGCAGTTCCTGCACAATTTCATTTTGAAAACAGTAGCTGCAAACAAGGCGACAAGGATCCTTAACTCCTGATAAATTTTCATCTGTGTCCTCCCTGCTATGCCAGCTGGCAGCTTATCCATCAAAAATTCCTCTGTATGATTTCCATTTTGGCAGACAAGTTTTGCCTGGGTTCTTAGGAAGTGTGTGAAGGCAAACAACAGCTAGCTTTGATTTTTAACATTTGTCGAGCTCTTTAATTCTAATTCATGCCTGTTGAACGTCTACGGAGATTCTCGGTCACCTTGTTCCAAAGGTGCTTTTTTTTAAAAAAAAAAAAGGCAGCTGAAATGTCAGCCTTCCAACCTCCAAACCAATAAACTCCAAGGCAAACATTTTCTCAAAGTTCCATTTTATTAGAGTTGTCATATTGGCACATCTAGGAAAATTTGAATCAGAGAGTTCTGGGTTTTCCCTTCCCCAAGAGAAATTCAAAGATCCATCCCAGTGGTGGGATTCACAAAGTTGTAGTACTGGTTCTGTGGGCGTGGCTTTGTGGGCGTAGCGTGGCTTGGTGGATATGCAGGGGGAAGATTACTGCAAAATCCCCATTCCCTCCCCACCCCACTAACCTGCTTTCCAGCTCTGTTCTCCTGTGCAAGGCAACAAAAGAAGACCCAGCCGATCAGCTGGGACTCGGGAGGCGGAGAATAGATGGGGTTGGAGAGGCCAGTCAGAGGTGGGATTTGCCGGTTCTCTGAACTACTCAAAATTTCCACTACCGGTTCTCCAGAACTGGTCAGAACCTGCTGAATACAACCTCTGATCCATCCCTTGCACCCATCGGTCTATCACATGGCCCAATCAAATTATCATCCCTCCAGATAGTCCTCTCCAGATGCAGGGCGACTTGTCCTTGACTTCTAAGAAAGAATGTTGTTGAGTCTAATCTTCACTAAGAAATCCCCCCTACCAAATTCCCAGGCGCTAAAGCCTCGAAGCTTCCAAGTAAAATATGGCTCCCAAGGTTGACACTGGGCTTTCTTGGTTTCTTTTCTTCCCCCAAAGACGTTTCGCTTCTCATCCAAAAAGCTTCTTCAGTTCTTCAGAAAAGACATTGTGAAGTAAGTGAGTTTTACGACTTTCCTTGTCCCACAGTCGTTCAGTGAATCACTGCAGTTGTGAAGTTAGTAACCCGGTTGTTAAGTGAATCTGGCTTCCCCATGGAGTTTGCTTGTCAGAATGTCTCAAAAGGAGATCATGTGACCCTCGGACACTGCAAGCTGTCATAAATAGTTGCCAAGCGTCCAGATTTTGATCACATCACCATGGGAATACTGCAACGGTCGTATGTGTGAATCAGTGCCATTGGAATGAACTGTCGAGGACTGCCTGTAATGGGGGAAAAGAATAGGAAACAGAGGAAAAAACCAAGGAGAATTGAAGGTGTAAGAGGAAAAGAAAAGAAAAATAAGGAAAAAGACAGCATTCTCCGAGCTTGGTTCCTTTCTTGCAGATTCGCTGGCATTGATGACGTTACCTAGTTGGATAATGCAACGTCTGCAAGCAAACAACCAAGTTTAGACAGCAGCAAGGGCCCAACAGTCAGGGTTTCAATTAACCCAGTTAAGACTATTCTGACACAACCCATTCCAATCACTTCTCTATGGATCCACTTGCTTGGTTATCTGTCTACATTACATGCCTTTGGCTCCAAGTAACATTTATTGTCTGTGTTGTCTCTTGAGCTGTTGTGTAAACTCAGAGTGCAAATTGCAACTCTTAATTTTTTTATTATTATTATTATTGAATTATGAGTTCCACTGATAGAAGAAGGTAAGTATGTTGGAAGACGGCCTCGGGCATTAACAATTCAAGTTGGAACCGAAACTTAAAAGGTAGCCAAAGAGAATGAAAGTTGGGATCGAATTGAAGATTGTTGAAGGTTCCTTTGATGTTTTTGATTGGCATATTCTGTGTTCTTACAAAAGCCTCCACAATCATTCCTAGGGTGAAACTGGATGAAATTAAGATGTCCAGTACATCAGAATAATCCAAGTCTAATACGTCTGCATTCCTAGGTTGGCATTATTAAAGCAATTAAATCTAAAGGCACCAATAAAATAACTTACATTTTAAAAAAAAAATGCATGCCCAGAGATGAAGTTGTAATTCTAGATAATTAGAATTATCTAGATAATTAGAATTCTAGATAATTCTAGATTAACCTCTAAATAAAGGTAAATCGCTTTTGTTGAAGGTCTGTTGAAATCTGATTGCCACTGGCCTTTTCTTACCCGTTTGGATAATAATCTCAGTCCAACTCTGTGAATGTCCGAAAATTCCAGATTAACCTTGTTTTGCGTCGCCAGGGATCTTACTCTAGGTGTGACTATTATCAACTTTCATTGAGATAGTCCCAGGATCAGCAATCTGTGTTTAAAATTACAGACAGTCCTTGACTTAGGACAGCAATCGAGCCCAACATTTCCGCTGCTTAAGCGAGGCGGTCTTTAAGTGAGTTTTGACCATTTGTTGCGACATTGGTTCAGTCGCTCACTGCGGTTGTTGAGCTAGCAACACTGCTGGGAAGTGAATCTAGCTTCCCCATTGACTTGCTTTGTCAGAAGGTCGCAAAAGATGACCCCGGGATACGGCAACCGTCCTAAGTACAAGTCAGTTGCCAAGCGTCTGGATTTTGATGATCTGATCGTGGGGATGCTGCAACGATCGCAAGGGGTGAAAGTCGCTTTTTTCAGTGCCCTTGTTACTTTGGTCACTAAACAAACTGGACTACCTGTACGGGGGCCAACCAGCTTTTCATTGGAATGCCCCTATAGTGATGCCTATATTTTCCACTGTGATTGCGTACGAGGATAGTGTTCTCACCGCTCCCCAAACACGACAAACCCTCTGAAGTGAACTCAAAGGTTCCTTTATTAGGAGCGCTGGCAGTGCCGGCAAAAAGTTTCTCTCTCACCGCAGGCTAACAAGTCCATCCGGCAGGGTGATGAATAGTTGTCTGCCACATCTATTCATCTGCGCCCCCTGCCTTTTATCCCCAGAGCTAGGGTGGGGCTTCGCTAGCAGCGGTGGCTCTTTCGTCCCAAGGACCGGCCTATAGATTTCCACTGCTCTCCTCTCCTCTCTGCCTTTTGTGCATCCGTGCATCAGGCACTGTACCCAGCTATTCCTCCTATTCCTCATCAGCCACCTGGGAGCTGTTGACTCTCCATCTGAGGGCTGATGGACGGCCCAGGCTTCGTCTCTGTCTCTCTCTGTCTGTCTGTCTCTCTCTCTCTCTCTCTCTCTCTCTCTCTGCCAGCTCCATTCCATTCCCTCTTCCCCCTCCGAGCTCAGCTTGCCTTAATGCTGATCCTGACTCCCACATCTCCTCCTCCTCTGATTTGACTCCTGGAGGGGGCCGGCGTCCGATAGGTCACAAGAAGTAGATTTTCGTCAAGACGGGAGCGGGTGCTTTCCAGCGCTGTATACCCTCTATATGTCGCCACGCGCTATGCATACGGGCCGATGGACCGTCATTCTAATTCCATGCGCAGCCACCCTTATAACCATTTTGTTTGGGTTTTGTGAGGGCGTCTCACGCTTCATAGCTGCATGTCTCACTTGCCTTCATTCGTGTTTCCACATGTACATAGAAACATACCAAAGCAGACATTCCTAGAGACATTACAGGACAACTTCATTGAGATGGACATTCTTACCGCTTCCCGACATGACGGTGCTTACAGTGATGGGTATGTTGATATGCTTAATGCGATAATTTGTGTTTTTTTTTTTGTTTTAATCTTGCATGCCAGAACCCAGTGCATCTCTGATGCCTCTCCCCTTACTTCCTGTCTCGTTTAATCCAACCTTTCCCTTTCTTTTCCCGCGGAATGAAAAACCATAAGGCACTTCTGGTGCCAGGAACATTTAAAATTGTCCTGTACATATTAATGGCAGCCTCGTTAATATGCTAATTCATGCCATCTCATTTTGGCTTCGCCCTGATTATCATTTCGCTTAACCGCCAGAGGCAACGTCGGCCGTTTTCCTAGGACGTGGAAGATGGGCCCAGGGGTTTTATGGTTGAATCGGTGTGGATTTCAGTCTGCCTAATCTGATGTTTTACCAAGCGTGTCATCCAAACTTTGACAGGAAAAAAAAAAAAAAAAGCACAAACTTCTTGTCTTTTGACCATGCTGTTTATTCTCTTCCACTGCACTTTTTCTATATTTATGTTTCCCTAGGACAGAGGGGTTGCGGGGTCTGCAACCTTGAACGCTCAAAAGAGCCATTTGTACCCATTTCCCACAGAAAACAAAAGACCGGGAGCCACAAAACCTGGGTGGGCGTGGCCAACTCAATGTCACTCACCCCCACTGAGTCACATGATACCTCCCCAGCCATGCCTACCCAAGTTTTGTGGCTCTTGGGGTTTCCTTTTGTATGGGAAACAAATCTCTCTCTCTCTGTCTCTCTCTCTCTCCCTCATCTCTTTCTCCTTCCCTCTTTCTCTCTTTCTCCCTATCTCTCTTTCTCCTTCCCTCTTTCTCTCTTTTTCCCTCTCCATCTCCCCCCCTCCTTCTCATCTTTCTCTCTCTCCCATCTCCCTTTCTCCCTCCCTCTTTCTTTCTCCCTCTCTATCTCCCTCCCTCCTTCTCATCTCTTTCTTTTCCCTCTCCCTCCCATCTTTTCCCTCCCTCTTTCTTTCTCTTTCTCCCTCTCCCTTACTCCTTCTCATCTCTTTCTCTCTCTCCCCCTCTCTCCTTCTCTCCCTCTCTTTCTTTCTCTGTCTCTCTCAATCCTCTCTCCCTCCCTCTCTCTCATTTCTTTATCTCTCTCTCCCTCCCTCTCCCCATCTCTCTCTCCCCTCTTCCCATCTCCTCTCTCTCTCTTTCTTTCCCCCTTTCTCTCAATCACCCTCTCCCTCCCTTCCTCTCTCTCTCTATCTCTCTTTCTCTCTCTCCCCTCCGTCTCCCCATCTCTCTCTATCTCTCGTTCTCTCCCTCTCCCTCCCTCCCCTCTAGGAAAAGAAAGAACGTACTAGACAGGTAGTCCTCAACTTACAATCACAATTGAGTTCCAAGTTTTCCATATTGTCATAAGTGACATAGTTAAGTGAGTTTTCACCCATTTCACCACTTTTCTTGCCTCTGTTGTTAAGTGAATCACTGCAGTTGTTATGTGAGTAACACGGTTGCTAAGCGAATCTGGCTTCCCTATTGACTTTCCTTATCAGAAGGTCGCAAAAGGGGATCACGTCACGTGACACACGCCCCCAAGGCACACTACGACCGTCATAAAGATGAATCCATCGCCAAGGGCCTGAATTTTGATCGTGTGACCACAGGGATGCTCCAAAGGTCATAAGTGTGAAAAACGGTCACGAGTCACTTCCAATGGAAAATAAACAAGTGGCTGTACATACATTGAGGATTATAACAGGATAATAATCAGTATATGGTGCCTCAGAATTACGCTGCATTCCGAAAAAACATCAGGGCTACAGTTGAGTAAGATTTAATGACAAATAGGTAATTATTAGTTTTTTTGGCCCCAAGGGAGTAACCGTGATGAAGGCAGGCAAGAATGGAGCGATAATAATAATAATAAAACAATCATCTCCATGGTCTTTTTAAGATTCAGGGATTCATTTGAATACTCACCAACCTACTCCCTTCTTGTTACACCCTGTATCAGTGTGAGGGAGTGTTGCCTTCCGCTGTTTTTATCCACCGAAGCAAATAATTCCATAATTGAAGGGGTGTGAGGAATCGTGAAGAAATCCTTATTTATTACGAATTTATTTAATCTGTCACACAGCCACCTTTTCTCAAAGACAAGATGCTGACCTAGATTAAAAACTAGATAAAAATAAAACGGGACGTGGTTTGCTTAGCGGCTAAGACGCTGAGCTTGTCGATCCGAAAGGTCGGCGGTTTGAATCCCTAGCGCCGCGTAACGGCGTGAGCTCCCGTTACTTGTCTCAGCTTCTGCCAACCTAGCAGTTCGAAAGCATATAAAAATGCAAGTAGAAAAATAGGGACCACTTTGGGTGGGAAGATTGTTTAGTCATGCCGGCCACATGACCACGGAGACGTCTTCGGACAGCGCTGGCTCTTCTTCGGCTTTGTGACGGAGATGAGCACCAACCCCTAGAGCTGTAAACAACTAGCATCTATGTGCGAGGGGAACCTTTACCTTACCTGAGACTTCCAGGAGCCATTCTCTCACACAAAGTTTCTCAACCCCTGGCCACTTGAAGACAGGTGGACTTCAACTCCCAGAATTCCCCACCCAGCCAGCGTGGAATGCTGGGAATTGAAGTCCGCCTGTCTCAAAGTAGCCAGGATTGTGAATCAGTGCTTGAACAGATGGGACCTGGAGCGTCATGGCTCTCCTGCCGGATCCTGTTGGGACAGGTACACATCCTTCAGGAGAGGCAAGCACTCAAGTGACTCCAGCCATTAGTTTTTCCCCTCTTCATTTTGCTGCGAAAATATGGTTTCCCCAGGGGTGGGACTACGTTCTGCAATACTGCGTTCAAATCACTGTGGCACCCCAGGCTTGTCAACTCTAAACTTAACAAAAGGTTCAGGCTAGGATGTGATTGATCCTTTCTTAACCGTTCAATCACAATTCGGCCACGGTCACCCTTCCCTCCACATTCTTTTGCCTGGAGTCTGGTCCAATTGCCGTCCTTCTATGCATTTTATCCTAAAGTACCCATGTTTTTCCGAAAATAAAACCGGGTCTTATATTAATTTTTGCTCCAAAAGACGCATTAGGGCTTATTTTCTGGTTAGGTCTTTTTTTTTTTTTTTGGAAAAATGCGGTACTAAAATGCGTCCCATCTGGCTGACAATCTTACCTGGGGCTTATTTTGGGAGGCAGGGCTTATATTACAGGCATCCTTTAAAAAAAAATCACGCTAGGATCGAACTGCCAGACTGCTGGCATCCAGCAATCAGCAGAAATAGCCTGCAGTACTGCATTCTAACCACTGCGCCACGGTGACTCATAAAGAAATCCTTAAGAGTGGAGGTGGGCCCCGTAGCTTTGCAGGTGCTAGCCCGTTTTATTTTATTCTTCTTAAATTAAGGCAATATCTAATACCTTCTCCACGCCTGACATTTGCTCCTTCAATGGCTCCTTTTACGGAGGGAGTTTTCCTCTAGAGGAAATGCAGTCAGTCCTTGGTTTAAGACTGCAACTGAGCTCAAAGTTGCTAAGTGAGGCACTTGTTAAGTGAGCTTCGTCCCATTTTGCGAGACTACAACCGTCATAAGTACATGCC
Organism: Pseudonaja textilis; assembly: GCF_049901715.1. Lineage (NCBI taxonomy): Eukaryota > Metazoa > Chordata > Lepidosauria > Squamata > Elapidae > Pseudonaja > Pseudonaja textilis. The sequence goes on along the minus strand of NC_141996.1, from coordinate 5,064,026 downwards.
AGTTGCTAAGCACCTGAATTTTGATCATGGGACCGTGGGGATTCTGTGAAAGTGTGAAAAGCGTGAAAAGTCACCTTTTTTCAGTGCTGTTGCAATTTCGAACAGTTACTAAATGAGTTGTTGTAAGCTGAGGACTACCTATAAACTCATGATCAATGGCTCCTGGAAGGCAACCAATCAAACCAAGGAAAATGCCTTTGAAATCGAATTCTCCCTCTCTTTATTCCAACACATGTAAAACAATAAAAGAACAATGAATTCAAACAGGCTGACAGCTAGATCCTCAGTCCCTCGGAAGGGTTTAAGTCTGGTTGCTATTCTGCCTTTTTAATAGTTATATTTTCCTTTCTTTCTTTCTTTCTTTCTTTCTTTTTCTTTCTTTCTTTCTTTCTTTCTTTCTTTCTTTCCTTCCTTCCCTTCTCTTCCCTTCTTTTTTCTTTTTTCTCTCTTCCTTCCTTCCCCTTCCTTTTTCTTTCTCTCTTTTTCTTTCCTTCCTTCCTTCCAACTTTCCTTCCTCTTTCCTTCCCTCCTTTCCTTCCTCTTGCTCTCTTCCTTCTTTCCATCCTTCTTTCCATCCTTTCTTCCTCTTTTTTTCTTCCCTTCCTTGTTCTTCCTCTTCTTTCTCTCTTTTCTTTCTCTCCTCTCTTTCCTTCCCTTCTCTTCCCTCCATCTTTCTCTTTTTTTCCTTCCTTCCTTCTTTCCTCCTTCCCTTCCCTTCTCTTCCCTTCTTCTTTCTCCTTCCTTCTTTCCCTTTCTCTTTCTCTCTCTTTTTCTTTCCTTCCTTGCTTGCCTCCTTCCTTCCAACTTTCCATCCTCTTTCTTTCCTTCCTTCCCTTCCTCTTTCTCTCTCTCCCTCCTTCCTTCCATCTTTCCTTCCTCTTTCTTTCTTTCCTTCCCTTCCCGCCCTTCCTGTTTCCTTCTCTCTTGCTTTTTCTTTCCCTCTCCTTTCTTTCCTTCCTTCCCTTCACCTTTCTCTCTTTTTTTTTCTTCCTTCTTTCCTTCCTCTTTCTTTTCTACCCCTTCCTTTCTCCTTTCTTCCTTTCTTTCTTTCCCCTTCCCCACCTTCCATCCTCTTTGATGCATGGTGCTAATCTGGGCTCGGTTGTGTTTGCAGCGAGGCTTCAGAGCCTGAAGGGCTGTGGATGGGCATCCGCCGGCTTTGACCCGTCCTTTTCTCATTCCACAGGCACTTCCTGTTCAAACCTGGAGGAACGTCTCCACTCTATTGTACCACCTCGCCAGGGTACCCCTTGACATCCAGCACGGTCTACTCGCCACCCCCTCGTCCCCTGCCCAGAAGCACCTTTTCCAGGCCCGCCTTTAACCTGAAGAAGCCATACAAGTATTGTACCTGGAAATGTGCCGCTTTTAGCGCTATCCTCATCTCCATCACGCTGGTGGTGCTGCTGGCCTATTTCGTAGGTAAGCTGCTACTCTGGATATCCTACTTGGAGAAGAAGCAAATAGTAACGTCTGGAAAGGCAAACGGGTTGGGGTGGACACCCGCTCCCTTGGGAGCATGGTTGGTTTCGATAGAAGGGGATATTTGTAATTCAGAGTTAAGCTGTGGGGTTCCTTGGTGGTCTCTGAGCTAGGTTGTTTTATTGCAGACATTTCATGACCCAACTAGGGAACGTCATCAATGCTAGAAGGGAGTGGGGTTTATGGAAAAGGAGGAGGAGGAGGAGGAGGAGGAGGAGGAGGAGGAGGAGGAGGAGGAGGAGGAGGAGGAGGAGGAGGAGGAGGAGGAGGGAGGAGGGACTGTGGGCTCCTTGGGTACTGTCTGAATTTGACTGTTTTCTTGCAAATGTTTCATGACCCAACTAGAGAATGTCATCAGTGTTGGAAGGGAGTGGGGTTTGTGGGAAATGAGAAAGAGAGGAGGAGGAGAAGGAGGAGGAGGAGGAGGAGGAAGAGGAGGAGGACTTTAGAGTCCTTGATACTCTCTGAGCTTGGTTGTTTTCTTGCAGACATTTCATTACCCAACTAGGTAACATCTTCAGTACTAGAAAGGAATGGGATTTGTGGAGAAGAAGAAAGGGAGGAGGAAGAAGAGGAGGACTATGGGGTCCTTGGTGCTCTCTTGAGCTTGGTAGTTTTCTTGCAGACGTTTCATTACCCAACCAGGTAACATCATCAGTGCATCATCAAAGTCTTCAAGAAAACCACCAAGCTCAGAGAGCACCAAGGACCCCAGGAGGGTTTGGTTTATTCTGCTCTTTAACTTAAATATAGATAGTCCTTAATTTAACCACCATAACTGCAACTGGGGCTTCCATTCATAACCGAGGCAATTTTTAATATATGTTTATTTATTAAGATTATATGCAGCCCATCTCTCTTTCCAAAGCAGCTCCATTAAAGGAGTAGCATCCAACTTTAAAACCTTTTCTGCCACTGTTATTAGCAACAGCAATAGTCTTTAGACTTATATACCGCTTCCTAGTGCTTTTACAGCCCTCTCTGGTTGTAAGTTGAGGACAACCTGTAACCGTAACGGGAACGTGGTTTTCTATGTCTGCTAAGAAAGAAGTTCGATTCCTTGCTGGATCTCAAGACAAATATGATGGTCTTTCAGGGGATATTTTGAAATTTCAGAGTCATTTCTCCCAAGGTTTATACATCATGATGTGTACCGTCGTCTCTTGACACTTTAGCAATGGGCGATGAGCTGATGGATAAATACCGTAACCTTTGAATAGGAAACAGAACATGCTCCCCAAAGGAAGAAAAGCCAGGATGGAAAAAAAAAACGTAATTTAAAAAAAAACAGTTAATTACAAGCAATCATTAGGATTGCTTTCCTTGTGTTTAATCCCATTCATGTACAGTTTTGCAGCGATAATTCAGCCCCAGAAAAATAAACACAGATGGCTGATTCTTCACTTAACCTCTTTATAAACATAACAAGTAGATTTTACAAACCGGTTGTAGATTTCTCCGACATGCAGCAAACTCAGATAGAAACAAGCTGCAAGTTCAGAGCAGAGCTCCAGTCTTCAGCAAGCAAGCAAGTTGGTTTCTCTTTTACTTTAGTTCAGCAGGCAAGCAAGAGGACAGAAGCAGTTTCATTTTCAATAGACAGACTCAGAGAGCTTAACATAGATTCAAAGCTGCAGAGCTTAATATAGAGCCAAGCCTAGCCTACTTTTAATTTCAGTTTCCAGCCAGGGCTAATTCTAGTTTCAGTTTCCAAACAGACCTCATTGGCTGACTTAGTTGCTATGCTTATTCATTGATTGACCTTGTTACCAAGCTCTGTTCCAGTTGATGAATATACTCTGACAATTCCCCACTTTAACTGTCATAAAAATTAAGATTTCATAAGCAACAAGGGGAGGGTGCATTCAAGGCTACCAGTAGTTCAAGGATATGGGCTTGGGTGTATCCTTATTGTAAATCGGGATTTGCAAATGGGAGAGCAATCCTGCAGATAACGGTTTTAATCTCTCTCCCAAAGGTACTATTTTTTTTTTTCAAGGAGACAACTGGACTTTCTTATTTTTCTTTGAAGTTGTTTTGCTTCACATCCAAGAAGCTTCTTCAGTTCTGACAGGATGATGAAGGATGGAAGGATTTACACTCCTTGAGGACAGCTGGTCATTTGCATCCTTTTCAGAGAGTCATTGAGGCCACTTGGAGGCTTGTTTGTATCCTCAGCGTTACCTGAGTAGTGCAAATGAGTGTGGAGACTTTGGGGCTGGAGGATGTTTTTTGCCTTTACTGTTGAGGTGACCCTACTGTTCACCTGATCTTGAAGGCACAGACAAACCTCCAAGTGGCCTCAATGACTCCCTAAAAGGATGCAAATGACCAGCTTGTCTGCAAGGGTTATAAATCCTTCCATTCCCCACCATCCAGTCAGAGCTGAAGAACCTTCTTGGGTGAGAAGCGAAATGTCTTCAAGAAAAAACAAGGAAGTCTAGTTGTCTCTTGAAAAAAAAAAAAAACACCTTTGGGACAATCTTGACCTGGATGGTGGAAAATCTTCATAGATGTTTTTATCTTTAGTAAAATCTCCTGCTTCCTTCTGTTTCTTTGCACCAAACTTGGTATAAACCTGGTTACTTTTTGGCTTCTCTTTAGAAGTATCCCAGGTTGCACGTCTGACTAGTATTTTCAAAGCAGTTCCTCTCGGGGTGTATCCTGGGGTCTCCCTACGTATATTTGTTCATTATCTAATCGTACGCGCAAATAAGTCCCCGTGCAGTGTTACTACAGCGTGTACGGAACTTTTTCACGTAGGAAACAAAAAATAAAAGACATTTTAAAAACTTCGTGTAATGCTGAGCTGTCCTTGGAGGTGAAAATAACAACATTTCAAGTCATGGATACAGGTAGATAATTGAGCACAGAATTTTGCTCAGAATCTTGCTATGCAAGACAGTTGTTAAGTAGAGTTTGTACCCCGTTTTACAATCTTTCTTGCCGCTGTTGTTGAGCGAATCACTCGAGTTGTTAAGTTAGTCAGAGGGCTGTTAAGTGAATAATTTTTCTCCATTGACTTTGCTTGCAAGAAGGCCGCTAAAGAGGATTACACGACCCTTGTCATAATTATGAGTCGGTTGCCAAGTGTCCAAATTTTGATCATGCAACTGTACGGATGCTACAATGGTCATAAGTGTGAAAACTGGTCATAAGTCACTTTTTTCGGTGCTGTTGTCATTTTTAATGGTCACTAAACGAACTGTTGTAACTTGAGGAAGTCCTCAACTTACGACTGGCCATTTAGAGATGGTTTGGAGTTTTGACAGGCCTCCTTGGTGGTATCTATGGCCTAGTTCCGAAGTTCTGACGGTCCCTCCTCTACAGACATATGACCGTACTTCGGGCCCTTTGCAACACAGTCGTGTTTACAGCCATTTGTAACATTCGAGGGACACGTGATCTGTTTTGCATCCATTTTGCAGACAACCATAAAGTTACTTCCGGTTTTAGGCCAAACTGCAGCATAACAAATAATGGGTTCGCTTTAATGGCCACTACAAAAAAGGCCACAAAATTGGTTTGGTTGTGTGACAGTCAATGTACAACTGCGTCATGCCCCTGTCGGAGTCTGAATCCCAGGAGCAAGATGAACAGCTGACGGGGATTGGGAGTATGGCTCCATTGGCTGTGGAGGAAACTGGGGAAGGGCAAAGTCCAGCTGGGCAGAGCAGGGGAGAGGTAGAACAAGGGAAGAGGTTCAGAGGAAGACCCTGGCCCACCCCCTCTTCATCCTAGGGCACGCAGGGAGGAACAGAGAAAGGAGCAACATGGGTTGCTTGGCTTACGGGGGAGGAAGGGGCCCTGATTCCCTTCATTAGTCACACCTGGGAAGGGAGTTTAAAAGAGATGCATGCTGCATGTGGCAACTGCTGGGAGAAAACTGTGAGTTTATCTTGTGCTGACTTTGGTTATCTGCATTCCTGGCATCCTCCCAACCGTGTTGAGTTATTGCTGTGCCTTCATATCTGGAATTCTTCTCCTGCCCTGCCGGATTAATTACCTCATTTTGCCTTGATTGGACTTATAGTTACAGTTTTTGTTGACCATGTTTTGGACTTGATTCTCTGCAGCCAACATCTGTTCCTGGGAAGGTTTTTCTCCAGCCCAGAAGGTAACCAGGACATTGGGGTCAAAGTTGGAGCTAATAAAGGGACTCCTACTGATTATCTGACTGTGTTGTCTTTGTGCCATGCCCCGGGTCATCACAAACTGTCTTGACCTATGTCAGTTGGGTGGCCTCCATTACAGTAGTATGTCGAGGACTGCCCGTATAGAGTGAGTGACTCAAAATATGGAACACTTAAGGAACGGAAGCAGAATGTGTTGGTTTCTCCACTAATTAAAATGGACTCTAAATTCAAATATATTTTATAGTTTAGTGGTTGTCTTCTATTTTCCATTAGATCCCAATAAGCAAACAGAAACTCAACTATTCCGTTTTTTTTCCTCAACGACAGTCATGAATTATAATCACAAATTTCTCAAAGAATTAGTTAAAATCAAAATTAATTGTTTCCGTTCAACATAAACATATTTAATGAGAAGACTCTGCTATCATGCTAACCGTTCTAATCAGCAGGTAGGGAGGGAAAATGCAGATAGTTAATTAGATTTAATGAAAAACTGTGTGCAATTTTAAGTATAATCAATTATTTATTAATGTAATGAGAGCCGGCTCTGGCTGGGCTTACTAATTAACTCATTTAAAAATTATGAATAACCTTTTCATTGGTAATTATTTTCTACATCTTGTCAAGCTGCAGATAAAAATTGCATTATCTTAAAAAAATAAGAAACAGACAAAGCAATCTCTCTCTAGCACAATTTTCCTTGGCTGAGTAAAATGGAGATTTCTGGGCCCGTGTTTTCCGCTGTTTCTTGGGCCAGCAGTGTGTGATGGTGATGGTTGTGTTACCCTGCCTGAACTTGTGTAGACATTTTACAAATGTAAACACGGTGAAACCAGAGACGGTGATGCAACGGCTAGAAACAATATAGTAATGTCACTGATGCAACCCCAAATATGGAATCTGGTACTTTCATCATGATCCAAAACACAACCAGACTACGCAGTGTGTATCTTTCATGGAATTAAAAGTCATAGAACAAGAGAATAAGACCAGATTAACTTTTTTTCCGGCTGTAGACACCAAGACGGAAAACCGTGGCTTACTTTTAAATCCAAGAGTATTACAAAAGCAGTCTTAATCTTAATCTAGTATTCCTCTGACACGATAAGAGCTCAACATCACACAAAAGAAACTGTGTCTCTACCCTTTTCAGATGAGCAAACTCACTGAGTAACAACCTACCACACAAAACATTAAAAATAAGACAATCTGAATATCAGTGCTCGACTGACGACCATAACCGAGCCCAACGTGTATGTTGCTAAGTGAGACATTTTTTAGGTGAGTTTTGCCCCATTTTATGACTTTTCCTGCCACGTTTGTTGATGGAGTCCCTGCTGTTGTTAAGTGAGCCACATAGTTGTTAAGTTAATCTGGCTTCCCCGTTGACTTTGGTTGTCAGAAGGTCACATGACTCCGGGACACTGCGACCGTCATAAATATGAGTCAGTTGTCAAGCATTTGAATGTAAATCACCTGACTCTGGGAAGGCTGCAATGGTCGTAAGTGTGAAAAATGCTCATAAGTCACTTTTTTCAGTGCTGTTTTAAGTTTGAAAAGTCACTAAACGAACTGTTGTGTTTGAAAAGTCACTAACTCATCATCATCTTTTAATGACCCCATAATCCCTTGCGGGGTGGAGTCTGGGCAACTGAATGGAGCTAGCAGAGTGTTTACTGGCCGGATGACCTTCCTGTCGCCAGTGTGGAGTTATATTCAGCAGATATATTCTCAGTGTGTCCTGATTGTGAGGCAAGAGCTCCACCTATAGGCCATGAAAAGTCACTAAATGAACTCTTGTAATTCGAGGGCTACCTGTGATATGTTTAAATGCAGTCAGCACCTATAGAACTACAACAAAAAGAGATTTTTCTCCAGACGATGAAAACTGGACACTGGGGGGCAACTTGGAGGAATCAAAGGGACTTTACCTACATAGGTGACTTTGTTGCTTTTGTGCCACACCCCAGGTCAACACAAAGACTTTTCCCTTCTCATCCAAGAAGCTTCTTCAGCTCTGACCGGATGGTGGACGGTTCATCTCTGACTGGATTGATCCTTCCATTCCTCGCCATCCATTCAGAGCTGAAGAAGCTTCTTGGACGAGAAACGAAACGCCTTCAAAGAAAAAAAACCAGAAAGTCCGGTTGCCTCTTGGAAAAAGAAAAGAAAAACACCGTTGGGCCATTTCCACATTGCCTTCAGAAGTTGTGGGAGCTCCGGGCCTTCAAAAATTTCAGCAACGGGTTCTCTGCCTGGTTGCTGGGTGGGCGTGGCCTCGTCGGCCTCCTGCACCATGGCGGGGTGTGTGCGCGCGTTTTTGTCCTCCCCAGGCTCTGGAGGCTTTCCTCGAGCCTCTGGGACGGCAAAAATGGCCTCCCTGGGCTCCAGAGGCTCTCTGGAAGCCGGAAACAGGCCCATTTCCGGGCAACCCAAATTCCCAGCCTGTTTTTCACTCTTCCCGAGCCGCTGCGCATCCAAAACAGGCCGTGTGGGGACTTTGAGGGAGGGGAAGGGTAGACGGGGCCAAGGACCCTTCCCAGCTCTGTTATTTTGTTAAGGCCCCTAATGATTGTGTGAAGATTGCGAGAAGTCCAAAACATTTCCTCTGAATCACGTGTAAAGTGTGCCGGTCTCTTCCAACTCCGTTATTCTGTTGTTCCTAATTTCCATCAGCAAACCCTTGAGAGAAGTTGCGGTTAAATCCACGTTCGGCGATCTATTATTCCTCTCCTTCCCATTTATATTTCCACCCTGATTTTATACTTCTAATTTTAATCAAGTTTAATTGGGTTGAGTGAGCAAAATATATTTCATGCTGACGGGTTAAATTAAGACGCTTGGATGTTTCTGGATTCATGACGTTAAATTCTCTGAACAACATTCGCTTTCTGAAATAACTCACGTTCGTTTAGTTTAGGAGAAAACGTCCTAGAAAGAAAACCACCGAATTGAAGGAAATACGACTTCCTTTTAATAGGACACGGTGATCCGCGTAGATATTTTGAGCCCACTTTCACATCCCTGGAGCGCCGCCAGAATCAAGACGGTGTTGCTCAAAATAAATTGCAGATTAAAACATTTTTAATCACTTTTGATTTGGATTTGTTTTTATCTGCTGTGTAAAATGCCTTCGTTGCTTTTAACTCAGCCAATTTAAAAAAAAACAAAATGAAGAGATAGAGAAAAATGGGATCTATCCTGCAGGATCCAATCTGGGTCCATCACCGGGGACCAGAAGTTTAATCTTATGAGCTCTTGGACTTGTCCGGGAGCCCAATGTGATGACCCAGGACATGGCACAAAGGCAACACAGTCAAATAAGTAAGAAGAGTCCCTTTGTTATCTCCAACTTTTTTCATCGTTTTAATTCTTGTTTGTTGGAACTCTTTAACTTGGGGATGGGGGGAAAGTGGGGGAAGAACTCCAGTTCCAAGTTATTCACCTCTTCCTTAAGTCATCAATGGAATAATCCCAAATAGGGCCAGAAATGATCCCATGGCTCATAACCTCCCACGTCCGACCTATTTCTTTGCTGTAACGAATCATTTCGTGACCCAAGTTACAACAGGAATGAAAAAAGGGACTTATGACCATTTTTCACACTAACGACATTGGCAGCATCCTCGTGGTCACATGCAGAGGTGCGTTTTCAGCTGGTTCTGACTGGTTCTGGAGAACCGGTAGCGGAAATTTTGAGCAGTTCAGAGAACTGGCACACACCGCCTCTGACTGGCCCCGCCAACCCCATCTCTTCTCTGCCTCCCATGGAGTCCCAGCTGATCGGCTGGGTCTTCTTTGGTGGCCCTGCACAGGAGAACGGAGCTGGAAAGCAGGTTAGTGTGGGGGTGGGGGAGGAAATGGAGATTTTGCAGTATCCTTCCCCTGCCACGCCCACCAAGCCATGCTACGCCCTCAGAACCAGTAGTAAAAAAAAAATTGAATCCCACCACTGGTCACAATTCAGACACTTGACAATTGGCATGTACTCATGACAGTGGCAGCGTCCTGGGGTCATGTGAACCCCTTTTATGACTTTCTGACAATGGGGAAGCCAGACTCCGTTAACAACCATGTTACTGATTTAACAATTACAGTGATTCACTTAACAACTGTGTCAAGAAAGGTAATAAAATACAGCAAAACTCACTTTATAACTGTCTTGCTTAGCAACAGAAATTGTGGCCGTAAGTCAAAGGACTACCTGTAATGGGTGTTCTGCTAAAAGAGCCTTTCTTTCTTTCTTTCTTTCTTTCTTTCTTTCTTTCTTTCTTTCTTTCTTTCTTTCTTTCTTCCTTCCTTCCTTCCTTTCCTTCCTTTCTTTCCTTCTTTCCTTCCTTTTTCTTTCTTTCCTTCCTTCCTTCCTTTTTTCTTTCTTTCCTTCTTTTTTCTTTCCTTCCTTTTTCTTTCTTTTTTCTTTCTTTCTTTTCATCCTTTTTCTTTCTTTTTTTCTTTCTTTTCTTTCTTTGTTTTTCTTTCTTTCCTTTCTTCTTTTTCTTTCTTCCTTTTCCTTTCCATCCTTCTTTTTCTCTTCCTCTTCCTTCTTTCTCTCTCTCTCTCCCCTCTTCCTTCTTTCTCTCTCTCTTTCTTTCTCTTTCTTTCTCCTTCCTTCATTTTTCTGTCTGTGTATCTTTCCCTTCCTCCTTTCTGTCCATCATTTATCCATTCACCCATGCCAGTTTTCTTTCCTGAATATATATCTGAATTTTTTTTAAAAAAGAAATGATGCCCACTGAAGACAAATGCAACTGAAAGAAGGAGGAAAATGTTGCTTTCCCTTAGTAACCGCCATGTCTGGTTGCTAAGTCGCACACTCCTCTTGGGGGGCTTGAAAGTGGCTCTACCTAGGCTGCTCCAGCTTGAGCTCAAAGCTAACCCTTCAGACCCCCACTTTATGGCCTTGCCCCTAATCCCACCCTTGAGTTCCACAATAGGCCCTTGTGTGAAATATCTCTGGGAACCTAATTCGACAAAAGAACTCCCTATAGCGAACGAGACGTGGGTCGCGGCCGTAAGAATATACCTTCAGTGCCTATAGAAAAATGGACAACGGAGCAGAGCAATTTTGAGTACTTCTCTTCCAGCGTCATGGCGGTGGGAACGGTAGGTGGGTTCCTGCCTGCTTTTCAGCTCAGTTGAGACTCATGCCAGCTGTTGTAAAGAAACAAAGCGAAGGAAAACAGCCAGTTACATGGGTTGACTTGGAATAAGTTCGGTCAAGGGCTTCCCTCTGGATGGATCCCGCCTGCGTGAGGATTGAAGACAATCCACTTGTGCGGTTGGACTGGGTTGGGTTTCTCTCTAGGTGAGAGACTTCGATCCAATCCTTGAAGTCCTACCAGAGATGCAGAAATGCAGAGGTTTACGAGATGGCAGCCTGAGTGGACTTCTCCATCCCTCTCTCTGCTGCATCTGGTTGGTTAGAATAGGTAGGTAGGTAGGTAGGTAGATAGATAGATAGATAGATAGATAGATAGATAGATAGATAGATAGATAGATAGATAGGCAGGCAGGCAGGCAGGCAGGCAGGCAGGCAGGCAGACACTCAGACAGACGATATTTCTCTCCCTCTATCATACCTATTTATCTGTCTACTTATCGTATCTATCATCTATATCTATCTATGTCATTCTGATAGATAGGTGGATGGGTGGGTGGGCAGGTAGGTAGGTAGGTAGGTAGATAGATAGATGATAGATGGATGGATGGATGGATAGATAGATAGGCAGCAGGCAGGCAGGCAGATAGACACTCAGACAGACGATATTTCTCTCCCTCTATCATACCTATTTATCTGTCTACCTATCATATCTATCATCTATCTATATCTATCTATCTCATTCTGATAGATAGGTGGGTGGGTAGGTAGGAAGATAGATAGGCAGGTAGGCAGGCAGGCACCCAGACAGATGATACTTCTCTCCCTCTATCATAACTGTTTATCTGTCTACTTATCGTATCTATCATCTATCTATATCTATCTATCTATCTCATTCTGATAGATGGGTGGGTGGGTGGGCAGGTAGGTAGGTAGGTAGATAGATAGATGATGGATGAATGGATAGATAGATAGGCAGCAGGCAGGCAGGCAGATAGACACTCAGACAGACGATATTTCTCTCCCTCTATCATACCTATTTATCTATCTACCTATCATATCTATCATCTATCTATATCTATCTATCTCATTCTGATAGATAGGTGGGTGGGCGGGTGGGTGGGCAGGCAGACAGACAGATAGGCAGGCAGGCAGGCAGATAGACACTCAGACAGACGATATTTCTCTCCATCTGTCATACCTATTTATCTATCTACCTATCATATCTATTATCTATCTATATCTATCTATCTCATTCTGATAGATAGGTGGGTCGGTGGGCAGGTAGGTAGGTAGATAAGATAAGGTAAGATAAGATAAGATAAGATAAGATAGATAGATATGCCCTGCTTGCAATTGAGACCAATCATGAATTAAGCTCCTTTGGATGTATTTTAACTTCATGTCCAGAAATCAATCAGTGAAGTGCATCGATGGAACTTGTTAACTTTGTAACATGGTTGTTAAGTGAATTTGGCTTCCCCATTGACTTGCTGGTCAGAAGGTCACTTGAGGGAATCACATGACACCGGGACACCGCAACCGTCATAAATACGAGTCAGGTGCCAAGAGCCTGATTTTTGATCACATGGTTTTTCCAAGTTATGGAATCATCATGATTCCATAACTTGGAAAAACGGTCCCAAGTCACTTTTTTCCAGTGCCGCCGTAATTTGGAATGGTCATTAAATGAGCTGTCGTAAGTCCAGGACTACCTACCCAAGCTGGCAGCCAAGGCGTGGGAGTGACAATGATATCATATCATGTAAGCCAGTTCAGGGGACCGTGCTGTCCGTCAATGTAAGACACTCACATAATGCTGATGTGTGATTGACAGGAGGCTGAAATACCTCGGGGATCCTGGGGAAGGTGGAAAAGGAACCCAAAGAGGCCCAAATGGGTTGCCATTTTCTCCGCTGCTTCTATTTGCAACCTGACCCGAACCATCTGGTTATTGATAGGGACTTTTAACCGTGGTCTGTCCCATTTCCCTCAATTTATGCCTCTCTGGTGCCCTGTGTCGGATTTTGGCTCCAGGTCCTTGAGAGACAGGAATGCCGTTACTTTCGCCTCGTCGGCTGCTTAATCAGCCGTCCCAAATAGATGGATGGGTGGGTGGATGGATGGATGGATGGATGGATGGATGGATGGACGGGTAGGCAGGCAGGCAGGCAGGCAGGTAGAGATGGAGGGAGGGAGAGAGAGGATGGATAGATGGAAGTAGGTAGGTAGGTAGGGGGGGGAGGGAGGGAGGGAAAGAGAGATAGAGAAAATGAGAGATAGGTAGATAGATAGAGGATGGATGGATGGATGGAGGTAGAAAGAGAGAGACATATAAAGGATGGTTGGATGGATGGATGGATGGATGGATGGAAGTAGGTGGGTGGAGAATAGATAGATAGATAGATAGATGATAGATAGATAGATAGATAGATAGATAGATAGATAGATAGATAGATAGATAGATAGATAGATAGATAGGCAGATAGATAGGCAGATAGATAGGCAGATAGATAGATAGGCAGGAAGACAGGCAGAGACAGAGAGAGAGAGAGAGCAGAGAGAGAGAGGAGAGATTGGATGGATGGTAGGTAGGTGGAGGGAGGGAGAGATAGAGAAAATGAGAGATAGGTAGATAGATAGAGGATGAGCGGATGGAGGTAGACAGACAGACAGACAGACAGAAATAGAGGATGGATAGATGGATGGAAGCAGGTGGGTGGAAGATAGATAGATAGATAGATAGATAGATAGATAGATAGATAGATAGATAGATAGATAGATAGATAGATAGGCAGGCCCTGCTTGCAATTGAGGGCAATCATGGTCTATTTGCAACCTGACCCGAACCATCTGGTTATTGGTAGGGACTCTTAATGCTGGTCTGTCCCATTTACCTCAATTTATGCCTCTCTGGTGCCCCATATTGGATTTTGACTCGGGGGGGCCTTGACAGACAGGAATGTCATTAATTTCACCATGTCAACTGCTTAATCAGCCCTCCCCCAGAATTGCATTCATCGGTAACCCTTTGCCCAGGCCATTTTTCCGTAAAAGAGAAAAATTATCTTCTTCCACATTCCCTGTAATTCTAAATTCCTTTTTTCCCCCCTAAATTCAAAAGAAAGAGATTGTTTTATACTTGAAACACATTTGCACCATTGGATAAAACATCCGTGTGGGTTTTTCTGCACAAATGCCTTTGTTGGATGGAAAAATAATAATAAAAGCGGAATAGAAATAAATAAAAATATGAGGCTTGTTTAGATGCTTTGAATTGATTCTTTGCAATTACATTATACAGCAATTTCTGTTTGCCTTCCTATATCTAAGATTCCTTGCCTCAGTATTGATCTGGGTTGAGCTAACTCCGAGGTGAAGATGGCATCACAAGAAACCAAACACAGGACGAACTCTCAAATGCTCTATATCTGGACAAAGTCTCCCCATTATTATTATTTTTAGATCCTAATAACTTGCTTAACAACTTTCCTTCCAAAGATGTTTTTCCAAAAAGCAACTGGACTTTCTTCTATTTTTTTTTCCATTGAAAACATTTTGCTTCTCATCCAAGAAGCTTCTTCAGTTCTGGGGAGACTTTTCTTCGAAAACGTTTTGCTTCTAATCCAAGAAGCTTCTTAGTTCTGAGGAGACTTTTCTTCGAAAATGTTTCACTTCTCATCCAAGAAGCTTCTTCATTTCTGGGGAGACTTTTCTTTGAAAACGTTTCGCTTCTCATCCAAGAAGCTTCTTCAGTTCTGGGGAGACTTTTCTTCAAAAACATTTCACTTCTCATCCAAGAAGCTTCTTAGTTCTGAGGAGACTTTTCTTCGAAAACGTTTCACTTCTCATCCAAGAAGCTTCTTCAGTTCTGGGGAGACTTTTCTTTGAAAACGTTTCGCTTCTCATTCAAGAAGCTTCTTAGTTCTGAGGAGACTTTTCTTCTAAAACGTTTCGCTTCTCATCCAAGAAGCTTCTTCAGAAGCGAAAAGTTTTCAAAGAAAAAATAAATCCAAGAAAGTCCAGTTGCCTTTTGGAAAAGTGTCTTTGGGACCGTCATGACCTGGATGATTGAGAATCTCCATAACTTTTCTCCATTTTTTTTCATACCCCTATTTCCTTTCCTTTTTTTTTTTCCTTTTCCTCCATCTCCTCCTATTCTCCAAGAAATCCTCGGGCGTTTTTCTTTGCCTTTCAAAAATCAAAGCTGCTGATTTGAAAGGAATTGTTTTCCTTCATACAAGCTCCTGCCTGAGCAGAGGGGTTAGACTAGCGGACCTCCAAGGTCCCTTCCGTCTCTGTTATTCTATAGGTTTGCCTTACCCAAACCTTTGATATTGTTCTGTTTCTTATTTACTTATTTCATGGGGTGAGAATTGCAATGGGTAATATGTCCCGTTACCGCTGGTAGGATTTGAATGACTGATCGTATCCAAGAAAACCATCAAAACAGAACGAGTTATAGCGGCTGAATGAATATATAAACTTTTTGCAAAATGTATCTGAGCATCACAACGGGAGCGAATACATTCAGTGCTGTAAAAATAATGATATATTTCTTTAGCCTCAGCTGGGGAAAAATAACCCACAAGAGAAAATTATGCAGCCTCCCATTTTTATAGGAACAATGAACCTTGGAGTATAATATAGTTATTAGCCTTTAAGGGGCCAGAGTTCTCCTTGATATTCATGTTGTATTACGTTGTTATGTTGTTAAACCAAATACGTTTCCAGAAGATCAGCATATGTACTTATCCAAGTTTATCCAATGCAATATAAAATGCCGTTGATTAATTGTGGGTTACTTATAGATAGTCCTTGGTTCAAAACGGTAATTAGAACCAGAATTTCTATCCGTAAGCAATGCACAGATAATCCTCGAATTATAAATATTCGTTTAGTGACCATTTAAAGTTAACAACAGCATTGAAAAAGGTGATATGATCGTTTTTCACACTTATGACTGTTTGCAACATGTTCAGAGTTTTGCAGCGTTAATTCAGTGCCAGAAAAATAAACACGGATGGCTGATGCTTTATTTAACATTTTTATAAACATAATAAGTAGATTTTACAAACCAGTGGTAGATTTCTCCAACATGGAGCAAACTCAAAGAGAAACATGTTGCAAGTTCAGAGCAGAGCTCCAGTCTTCAGCAAGCAAGCAAGTTGGTTTCTCTTTTACTTTAGTTCCGCAGGCGAGTAAGAGGAGAGAAGCAATTTCATTTTCAATAGACAAACTCAGAGCTTCCCATAGCTGTAGAGTTGCAGAGCTTAATAAAGAGCCACGCCTAGGCTACTTCTAGTTTCAGTTTCCAGCCTAGGCTACTTCTAGTTTAAGTTTCCAAACAGCCCTCATTGGCTGATTTAGTTGCTATGCCTATTCATTGGCTATTCATTTTCATAAGTCGAAGGCTAACCTATGCACAGATTTCTGCGACCATTTCATCTCAAATGTACAAATCATGGGGTTTATTTTTCCAGCTACAAAAAAAATATCTTAGTTTGGAAGACCTAAGCAGGCGCCAATAAAAGAAAACTAACTTTATGGCTGAGTTTTGTCCCAGAACTGTTACACAGAAATCTAATAATACTGATAAAGGGAAGGAGGTAATCTCATACAGTATGTTTTAATACATGTGTTGGCAGCCTTGGAATAAAAAGTATACATGTGTTTTGAGCATTGAATTAAATTTAGGAATTATGGTTAATTGGTTAAACCGTTTTCCTTTCCCACAAATTACAGATTTGCCTAATGAAGTAATATACTTAAAGTTCTATTGACCATAGCCAACTAGTCTTTTATTTTAGCAATTATTTACGTGCTCCCTGTTAAAATCTGCCTTCCTTGATTTCTCTAATTACATTAAATACCCCAATGGGAAAATTCTTTTTTAATACATACAAATTAAAATTCCATTTAGAGGTGCAATGGGACCATGTAGCAACTTGAACACGAAGAAATGTTCCCGGGTAGCGATTAGAAGACAGAAATTAGGAAAAAGAAAAAAAACCTTTCTTTGTGTGTTAGAAAAATCTAGTTGAGAAAAGTTTGTTTTAGAAAGACTGTATTTTCTTGGAAAAAATAAAGGACAAACTTGAAAAAGAGTTTTAAAAAAGGCTCATAAAGATGAAGTATTTTAATTGTTTATGTCTAATATTCTGGCTTTCCAAAGGAAAAATCAAGAGCAGAGCTGAGGAAAAACTTTACAAAAACACCCGTTCCAGTAAAAAATATCTAAAAAGCATAAGTGAAGTTGTAAGAAGCAAGTATTAAAAGGATTTCTGCAAATCAAGCTACGCATTACATGATTCCATGTGTATATGAAATGTTAAATGTCCCAAATATCAATAGTGCTCTACTTACAACTGTTTATTTAGTGACCGTCGAAACTTACAACGGCACTGGAAAAAGGGACTTTATGACCGATTTCCAAACTTACAACCTTTGCAGATCCCAGGGTCACGTGATCAAAATTCAGACACTTGGCCACCGACTCATCCTGCAGTATCCTGGGGTCATGAGATCCATCAAGCGTGTCAGGATTCCAGCAGTTACCCTCATTTAAATCATGAGTCTCGAGCCAAACTTCCAAAACTTAAAAAGGATTTATTTGGGAGTTAACATATCCAGCACTGCCTAAGTGTAGCTAACTCTGAGGCACATCATTCATTGTCACCCTTGACCCTGGTTTTCCCCCACCCACTGGGTGTATCATAATTCATATTCTCCAATGGGACACCTCCATAGCCCAGAGTCATCAATCGTGTGCTCCAATTAGAATTTTGCGGGACAGAAACTTCAGTCACCTAGTTACTATCTTTGAAAATTATTTATGGAATGAACTTTCGGTTTGCAAACTGCCGCACTGCTCCCCACTCCCTTTCTGTTGGCAACTCTATAAAAAGACCATAGGAATATTTTATGAGTTGACAAAGCAAAGACAATAAAGAAGCCAGATTCACTTAACAACCGTGTTACTCACTTAACAACTGCACAGATTCACTTAACCCCCTGTGGCAGGAAAGGTCACAGAATGGGGCAAAAAACCCAGGTATTTTGGGCTCAGTCGAGGCCATAAGTCGAGGCCGATCTGTATTTCTAGTCCAAAAGAAAATCCATCCAGGGACAAAAAAACCAAAGAATTTTAAAAAATACATATTCTGTTGAGGAGGCAGTTAAGAGGTTAGGAAATGTTGGTGGTCTACTGTTTCCTCCCCTTCCCAACAATTAACACATTTCTATGCTTCCCGGCACTATGTAGAATATTCCCAAAGGAGCTGTCAAGTAGTAATACCATTACGTGATATTAACAGAACGTTAAAAAACTGGTGGAATCGAAAATATTTACATCCCACTTTCCTGCCTGACAAACTCATTAAACAAATAATGACTTCTTTTAAAAAAAAAAAAAGAAAAAAAAACACCTAAAACTCTCAAAAATGTGGATTTGGAACGGAAGAAATAGAAAAAAAAATCTGCTCCCTTGGTGGCCATTTTTGTTGGAAAGTTTGATCCTAAAATTGCAAGCGGTAAAATGCGATGTGTGCAGGGGCTGGGCTGATACCGGTTCGCACTGGTTGGGCTGAACCAGATGGTAATTTTTCATCGGTAGTTCCGATGACTGGCTGGCCCCGCTCACCCCGCCTCAGCCCTCCCAGGAGTCCCCACGTGGCCCATTTTGGATCCTGAGTAAGTGCAGGACCCACATGGGACTTGGGGAGGGCAAAAAACGGGCCGCACGGAGGTTCCAGAAGGCCCATTTTCGGCCTCCGGAGCCCGGGAACGGGGGTGAACGTGCCTCAGAGGCTCAAGGAAAGCCTCTGGAGCCTGCGGAGGGAGTGGTGCAGGAGGCCGACTAGGCCACGCCCACCCTGGCCACGCCCACCCAGCAACCGGGCAGAGAACAGGTTGCTAAAAATTTTGAAGCCCACCTCTGGATACGTGTTTCTGTGCGCAGGGGTGTGTTTCTTCTGGTTCTGTCCACCTCTGTAGAACCGGTAGCTTTGAAAAGCAACAGACGTAGAACCGGTTCTATGTCTGCTGATGTTTTTGCTCATCCACCCGCCCGGGCTCTTACCTGACCTTTATTTCCTGATTTTTTTCCAACTTCCGCTGCCGTGCGAGGCCCAGCTGCAGTTAAAAAAGCAAGAAACAAGGGCTTTTGGAGAGGCTGCTTCTCTGCACGCAGCATGCTGATGACGATTTACAGGCGCTCGCCAGCAGCTGTGCAGGACATTGTAAATCACTGAACCTCGTAAATGACCAAACTGGTAGTTAACCCTGTCGGATCCCACCCCTGTCTGTGTGTGTGTATGTGTAAAACTACTTTTTAAAGTTGAACAAAAAAAAGGGAGCATCCTGTTTATTTGTACAATTGCAGATAATCCTCAACTTACAACCCCAACGGCCCACAAAATGTCTGCTGCTAGGCGAGACAATTGTTAAGTCAATTTTACCCCGTGTCAACAACTCCTTGCCACAGTTGTGAAGTGAAATCACTGTGGTTGTTAAAAGTTAGTCACATGAACTTTTGCTAAGCGAACCTGGATTCTCCTTTGATCTGGTTCGTCAGGTCGCAAAAGGGGATCGCGCGACCACAGGGCCCTGCAACAACAATTGTCATAAATGTGAGTCAGGTGCCAAGAATATGAATTTAATCCCGTGACTGTGGGGATGCTGCAACAGTCGTAAGAGTGAAAAACGGCCATAAGTCACTTTTTCCAGTGCCATTGAAACTTCAAACGGTCACTAAACTCTTATAAGTCAAGGACTACCTGTACTCATTCAACTTTCCTCTAACCCATATAAACTACGTTCAAGATTCAAGCTGCACGCGATGAGGCCATAAGTCATTTTTCCCCGACTGCTATTCTTCGTATCTTCCGTCACTAAGCAAATGGTCTTAAGTTGAGGCCTACCTGTATGCCACCTCTGAAAATGACTTTTCGTCGGTTGTTTGCCTTACTTGAAGCTCCAGCATCGCTGCCCTGAAATACGAAACCACGAGCATCATCCGCAAAAAAAATATCTGACTCTTCTTTTCCCCATCAGGGTGGTCTTTCTTTCCAAATACCTGGTTCAGCATCAACTTAGATAACCATTAACCTTCCTGGACACAAGATGGGGGTCTTTTAATTTTGAACTCTGTCATGGCTTTTCCTTTTTTTTATTATTGCATTTCTCTTACCCATCTCCAAGAAGTCCACAAGCTAATAAAAGTCCAGCTGCATGTGTAGTTTTGTAAGGGTCTCTCTCTCTCTCTCTCTTCTTTTATTCCTTTCAATCCTTCTATTTCTCTTTTCTTTTCTGCTGACCGGTGTGAATTTCTTTTCAGTCTTCTCGGCCATCAAAAGGAGCCTGGGATGCTTCACTAAGCAAGCATTGTCTTCGCTCTTTGCGGTGATCTATCAAAATCGTTTCCCTGGCTCGGCTAACACGCTCACTCCATCAACCTGTCCGAACAAGGAGTCAATTTTCTCTGCCAGCTAACTAACCATCTTTGTTACTCGTCGTGTACGTTTCTCATTTCCGACCAGTATTCTTCTCCTCTCCTTTGTCTGTTCTGCTGACGATGGATTTTCCTCCTCTTTACTTGCTAAGCAATCAGGAAGCGTATTTCCTGAAGTGTCTAATTTTCAGCCCAAGACAGAGGGGCCAATAATACCCTCAACCTATTAACCTTAAATTTCTGTTGCTAAGTGTTGCTCAACACTTAGCAACAAGCTCATTTATTAAGTCGCTAACAAACTCATTTAAATTTAATAATCTCTCTATATAAAAGCAAAATACCCCTCGTGCATCATCACAAAATCTCCAGAACCGTAAAGCCTACAAACTTGAAATTTGGCATATATGTTCCTTTTGGCTTCTAGGTGCTCACTAAGAAAAGATTTTTTGAAATGACCATTATTAGAGCATTAGTATTTCCTATATTATTATTATTATTAACACGCTCTGATGCTAAGGAGTTCGACTCCCTCTCCCCACCTGAAAAGAAATCTCTTCCAAATGCAAAACACAAGCAGAGGAGAGGAGTTTCAGTTTCACAACAGCAAGCAGCTTTAGTACAGAACAGTTGAGCTAAGCCCAGGCCCAGGTTCCTTACTGTCTCCTTTCTCACACAGCAAATACTGTTTCAGTTTCCAAATAGCCCTCAACTCTCTCACACTAGCCAGATGAATACCAATGGAGGCTAGTAGGCAGAGGCAGAATTTTTTTCTGCTTAACAACCATGTGATTTAGTTAACAATCGGGTTGATTCACTTAACAACTGTGGCAAAAAAAAAAAAATAAGGACGTAAGCTCAAGCGTGATTCACTTAACCGCCTTGCTTGTAACGGAAATTCTGATTGCAATTGTAGTTGTAAGTTGAGCGCTACCTATACGTCAATAAAATTCTTAATATTACTCATAGTGGCTATTTCCTGACCTGGTTTATCTGTAAGAGTTACAGAATAGCAGGGGTAGAGAGGGGCCTTAGAGGTCTTCCAAACCAACCTCGGCTGCTCAAGCAGGAGACTCTATACCAGTGGTGGCTAACTTTTTTTGGCTCCCGTGACGATAATTGTGCATGCCAGCACCCAGAAGGCAATGCGTGGTGGGCCTCCCCCCCCATGCCCCCTGCTCATGCGTGCGTGATTTCCCCCTCGTGCACCATGCATCCGCGCATGAGTGCGTGATTTTCCCCTCATGCACTGTGCATCTCTGTGCATGCACATGCAATCCCCTTGCGCGTAGCGCATGCGTGCGCATCTCCCACTCAACCTCCCTCCGCCCCCTTCACATGCGCACCAGATACCCAACAATCAGCTGTCAGGCGGCAGCACGCGCGTGCGCAGTGGGGCTCTTCTAGGTGACCTCTTGTATGCTGGGGGAAATGGACCTATACCATTTCACACAAACGGTTGTGCAATCTCTTGTTAAAAAGCTCCAGGGATGGCGCACCCACCACTTCGGACAATAATCCCAAGCAAGAAATTGTGACCAAATGAATGGCAGAATTGCCATCTTCCCAGGGATAATGTTTTAAATTTATTTGTTTTTTTAAAAGAATTAACCATAAGTAACAATGAGCTGTTGACACATAAAGAGAATAAGAGAGTTGGAAGGGACCTTGGAGGTCTTCTAGTCCAACCCTTTGCTCAAGCAAGAAACCCTCTACCGTTCCAGACAAATGGTTGTCCAGTCTCTTCTTTAAAAACCTCCAGTGATGGATCACCCACAACAAGCTGTTCCACTGAGTAATTGTTCTAACTATTGTTCTAACAATTTTTTAATTGTTCTAACTGTCAGGAAATTCCTGCTTAGCTTTAGGTTGCTTCTCTCCTTGATAAATTTCTCTCCATTGCTTCTTGTCCTGCCTTCAGGGGCTTTGGAGAATAGATTGACACCCCCCACCTCTTCTTTGGGGCAACCCCTCAAATATTAGAGCACTGCTATCATGTCACCCTTAGTCCTTCTCTACTCCAGGGAGTAAATGACCTATACCCATGATGGCGAACCTGTGGCACGCGTGCCACAAGTGGCACGCAGAGCCATTTGTACTGGCACGCAAGCTGCAGGCAAACTTACCTCACTGTGCATGCACGCGCCTCACAACTGATTTTTTTTTTTCCGGTTGGTTTGAGGCCTTTTTTTGGCCTCCCAGAGGCTTGGAAAAAGCCTCTGTAAGACTTTTCAGGCTGAGTTATAGGCCCGTTTCATCATTTCCTGTAATACCGGAAGTGACAAAACAGGCCTATAATTCGTCCTGAAAAGCCTTGCAGAGGCTTTTTCCAAGCCTCTGGGAGGCTGAAAAAGGCCTCAAACCAGCTGAAAAATCAGCTGTGAGGTGCAGTGCAGGTAAGGCGGAGGCGAGGGGAATTGTGCGCGCATGCACAGGGGGACATGGGGAGGAGGCACGCATTGCATTCTGGAAGCTGGCACGCAAGTGCATGCGCGCTAATGTGCACACCGTTTTGGACACAGGAGCCCAAAAAGGTTAGCCACCACCGGCCTAAATTATTCCATTAGGGTTTGTATTAGGTGTTGATTTTTTTTAACATACCTCCCTTTCAGGAATTAATGCAGAGGAGGTCTCCAGATCATAATAATGGTTCTGTGGTATACGATATCTTTTCTCTTCCCTTCGCAAAGGTGTGTTTGGGCCAGGGATGGGTTGCTACTGGTTCACCCCGGTTCGGGCGAACCGTTAGCTAGTTTTATCATTTTTAATGGACCGGTTCAGCGAACCCGGTAAATGCCAGCCCTGGCTGGCCCGCCCACCCCACCCCTCCCAGGAGTCCCCACACGGCCTGTTTTGCATGCCAGGTAAGTACAGGGCTCGGGCCGCCAAGAAGGCCGGAAGTGGGCCTATTTCCAGCCTCCAGAGGGCCTCCGGAGCCCAGGGAGGCCATTTTCACCCTCCTGGAGGCTCAAGGAAAATAAATAAATAAATAAATAAATAAATAAATAAAGAAAGAAAGAAAGAAAGAAAGAAAGAAAGAAAGAAAGAAAGAAAGAAAGAAAGAAAGAAAGAAAGAAAGAAAGAAAGAAATACCACTTGGGCAAGGAACACTCCAGACCACAATAAAGGGGAATACTTGTAGCTCACGATTGAAATGAGGGGTCGTTTATGCTCTCTGAGCTTGGTGATTTTCTTGCAGATATTTCATTATTCAGGCTAGGTAATATCATCAGTGCTAGGAGGGAGAGGAGGAGGAGGAGGAGGATTGTGGGGTCCTTAGTGCTCTCTAAACTTGGTTGTTTCTTGAAGATGTTTTACTACCAAACTAAGTAACATCATCAGTGCTAGAGGGGAATTTGGAATGATGGAGGAGGAGGAGGACTGTGGGGTCGTTGGTGCTCTCTAAACTGGTTTGTCTTCTTGCAGGCATTTCATTATCCAAACTAGGTAACATCATTAGTGCTAGGAGGGAGTAGATGATGTTAGAGAGAGATAGAAAGAGAGGGGGGGAGGGAGGGAGGGAGGGAAGGAAGGAAGGAGAGAGAGAGAGAGAGAGAGAAAGAAAGAAAGAAAGAAAGAAAGAAAGAAAGAAAGAAAGAAAGAAAGAAAGAAAGAAAGAAAGAAAGAAAGAAAGAAAGAAAGAAAGAAAGAAAGAAAGAATCACTTAAGCTGAAATCGGAGGAACATTACTGGTGTCTCTGCCACTAAAAAGAGAAGACAAAGTTAGCAGAGAGAAGGGAAGCCAGACAAAGAGCTTTGTGAAGGAGTCTTAAGCCCTTGGTAGCTGCACAGTGAAGCAACTCAGAGCTCTTTTTAAATGGATTTTAATTGCACTCTGCTCTTTTAGGAGATGGCAGCTCTTCCGCTGAGTTTGAGGGGGGGGAAATCCCCTATTGAGTGTTGCCCGTGAGGTGGAAAATAAATGTTTTTTTGTGCTTGGAGTGCCTTTATTTACAGGGCCAGAGAAATGTCATTGATTGGTTCAGGCTGAGATGGTTTCAAGGGAGCCCATCGGGAGCCCATCGCCGAGCTCCCACTTAGCTTTTAGGCCTTCTTAGTGATTCAGAAATGTCTTCTCGTTTGCAGAGGGAACTTCTGTTGGTTGGCAGAGGACAAAGCAAGCTTATGGGATTCACTGTGGGAAGAAATGGCTTAAGCCCAGGGCTGAGTAATGTGGTCGGGGGAGGCAGAGATATAGATTTATTCATATAATATATATCTAAAAGGAATGCAATCCATGTGAAGTGTGAATTTTTTAGCAGGTTGAATTCTAACCAGGATCTGCCCCAAAGGATGGATGGATGGATAGATAGATAGATAGATAGATAGATAGATAGATAGATAGATAGATAGATAGATAGATAGATAGATAGATAGATAGATAGATACTGTGAGTAGGTATTAGGTAGATTAGATAGATAGATAGATAGAGATAGATAGATAGATAGATAGATAGATAGATAGATAGATAAGATAGGTAGATAGTAATGTTGTTGAAGATAGATAATAAGATAGATAATGATGAATATAAATGATATAACAATGAAGATAGATCTGAAGTGATGATGAGTGTGAGAGAGAGAGATGATGATGAAGATAGACAGATAATGAAGAAGATAGGGAGGGAGGGAGGGAGAGGAAGGAAGGAAGGAAGGAAGGAAGGGAGATCCTTTTAGCTGAGCCCACTGAAGGGATGGCAAACATCTTAGAAGGGACCTTTCCTATTTTTTTTGGAGAGTCTAAGGGAGAGAGACCCTTTGAGTCTTGCAAGATTCTGTTAATGTCACCTTACAGTAAAGGCAGAGCTATCACACCTGGCTGTCTATCTTATCTTTATTACCTCGCAAGGCTGATGTATAAAAGCAGGCGTGACATTGCTTTAAATATGCGGCGGCATAAAATTAGCCAGAGGTTGGAGTTCTTGCTATGTCTGGGCTGGAAAACAAAGTTGGAAAGTCATCTTTATAGTTAATAAAGCTTTTCCTTCCTGTCCCCACATTACCCAATTATACCTGAGCTTTGCTGCGGCTTCTTACCCAGTTGTTGGCTTATTACAACTTGTCACATTTTGCGCTGTTAATCTAACGTGTAAAGAAAACATTGCACACCCAAACGTTCGCACTGTTTATTTGCCTTTGCTAGAATCCTTGTGCAGTAGGCCTCGTCCCATCCCTTGTTAATCGTGGGAGCTGACTTACTACACGTAGTTCTTCTGTTACAGCATATTATTGCATTGCTCCTGGCGTTTGACCCTTTCTTTTGCGACGTTTGCAAGTCAGTCCATTCTCGAGGCACATTGCACCACTGCTTCTGTCAGCTTCACAGAAGGTGAAGGCATCTAGCCAACCTTGACTGATCTTGAAAACGCAAAGCAGATTGGGGATGTTTAGTACTGGATGAAGTGGAAGAGAGGGGCAGGAAGAGTAGTGAGGCAAGGCACCAAAACAGCCTCGGTTCACCATTTTCTGAGTGTGCGCCCCATTGTTGTTAATACAACCTCTCTTGGTAATGAGGACCTCTTTAGATAGACCTCAATAATGCAGAAAGCTTGAGATCCTACAGAGAACAGCAAATGCTATGGGTACTGCCTACTCTGAGGTGGGTTAGAAAATCTCAGATTTATAAATTAGATTGGACAATCCCAAAATACCGTGCAAAGATAGTCAAAGAACTATCAACCATTAGTCCATTGTTGCCAAAAGAACATAGATGTCTTCTTAAAGATTGACTCCTGGGGGATCTTATAGTCCTCGACTTACAACAGTTCATTTAGTGACCATTCAAACTTACAATAGCACTGGAAAAAAGTGACACGACTGTTTTTCACACATATGACCATTGCAGCATTCCCCTGAGGTCATGTGATCAAAATTCAAATGCTTGACAACTAACTTATGATGGTTGCAAAATCCCAGGGTCATGTGGTTAATTTTTGCAACGGTCTGACAAGCAAAATCCACGGGGAAGCCAGATTCACTTAACGGCCATGTTACTAATTTAAAAACATCAGTGGTTCACTTAACAACTGTGGCAAGAACGGTCATAATATGGGCCAAGATTCACTTAACAGATGTTTCACTTAGCGACATAAATTTTGGGCTCAAGTGTGGTCATAAGTCAAGGACTACCTATATTCGTAAATGCTGAATCCCACTTCAGAGTAGGCACTACTCATAGTATCTGCTATTCTTATAGGATCTCAGCCTTCCTGTATTACTGAAAGATGATAGGCTAGAACAGAGGTGTCCAATGTTGGCAGCGTTAACATTAAATTAACATTAACATTAAGTCTTATGGACTTCAACACCCAGAATTCCCCAGCTGAAGTCCACAAGTTGCCAAGGTTGGATACCCCTGACTAGACTTTCTCAGTCTTTGGTTGGTTGGCTGGCTGGCTGGTTGGGTTGGGTTGGTTGGTTGGTTGGTTTGCTTGTTGGTTGGTTGGTTGAGTTGGTTGGTTGGTTGGGTTGGGTTGGGTTGGTTGGTTGATATCCCACCTTTTAATTCTGGAAATTAAGGCAATGAATTAAGCTCAGTGTCCTTTCTTTCTAATTTTCCCTCAACTTTCTGGTGAATTAGGTTGGGCAGAGAGAGAGAGAGAGAGAGAGAGAGTGATTGGTCCAAGGTCGTTTAGGGAGGACCCGTAACTGATTGTGAGCTAGAATCTGATCTACTCACCTAAGTCAGAGTGGCCTTTGGGTTGAGCAAGAATGAATGGCTCTAAATGACGTTGTTGGCTTCCCTGCTGGAGGATGGACCAAAATCTAGATCTCCCTGCACCTAGTCTATCATTAAAGCACAACTGGCTCTCTTAATGTTGGAACTGCATGACCTTGAATCCTCCTCCAGATTTCGGCCCAAATAGGGAGGAATTCTGGAGATGGAAAGCCCACCTCCTCTGGAGACCCAACTGAGGGATGTTCTCCTAGATGCAAGCCACCTTTTCATCTACCCCATCAAAAGCCTTGAAATGCTTCCGAGACAAATCCTAATGCCAATTATGGGATCCTGAGGGATGGAACGCCCAACCTCAGCCCTGGTTTCTTTTTGACCTTTCACAATTCTTCTCGGTGAAGAAACACCTCCCCACCTCAAAGTTGACTTCTCTCATTGCTCACCGCAGCCATGCACCTGTTTGGCCTAAACTGGCACCTGCAGCCGATGGAAGGGCAGATGTTTGAGATCACGGAAGACACAGCTGGCAGTTGGCCTATGCCAACAGACATCTCCTTGTATTCCTCAGGGGGCACAGGGTTAGAGTTACCTGAGAGGAAAGGCAAAGGAGCCGGCGAAGGTACGGTTTGTGTTTTTCCTTCTTGTGTGTCTTTCCACCCTCATAACATCATGGCCTTCCCCTCCAGTTGCCGCTTCATTCCAGAATTTTCTAGAACGCCCCTCTCCCCCCGCTCACATCATCATCTCTCCCTTTTCCAACACTGACCCGAAACATGCATTATCGCACCACCACAATCCAATCCAGAGCCATCCATCCGAAGGGGAGGGAAATATCTCTTTCATGTGTGTTTGTTTACTGTGTATTCTTCCAAAAATTCTCCTGTCTCCGCTGACATGTGTTGATCATTTAAAATAAAGTTTGTTTTAACGCTCCTTGTTTCCCTCTCTCTTCCCCTACAAGGATACCAAAAGTTGATGTTTCTTGCTTAATTATGCTTCGTTGTTGTTGTTTTCCTTTGATGATTTTCCTGGTAAACGTACGCCTCATGCCAAAATACGTTTTTTGAAAGCTCCCTGAAACCATAAGTTTCGACGTAATTCGTTTACATATTGAGATCAGATTCTAAATTATTCCATTTTGAAAATCGGGTGGAAAAGATACTGCTAATTCTCTGCTTACAATCACGATTGGGATCAGAAATTTCGGCATTAAGTGATGCAGTCATTAAACGAGGGCTTAAATGTGATCACGCCTGATTTTGCAACCTTTTTTGCCCTGGTCATTAAGTGGTTCATCACATGATCACGATTTGCGACCTTTCCTGCCGGCTTCCCCAATGACTTTCCATTGAGGAAGCCGAATTTGCTTAACGGCCGCGTGATTCACTCTGTGGCTGCAGTGACTCGCTGTACAGCCATTGTAAAAATATTCATAAAATCAGGTCCAGGCACGTGGCAAGTTGATTTATGATTGAACCAAAATTCCAATCCTAGTTGTGGTCATAAATCAAGACTACCTGTAGAAGTAAAAGCAAGCACAATTTTTTAACTTTTGTGCCAATGCTTCAATCTCTGGAAGTTGTTCATTCCTAACCTTTAATATCCAAGAATGCTCCGTGTTTTCTAAAAATCTATCCAGCTTCTCCGGAGGCCGAAAGACTAATTGAATGTAGTAAACTGAGAACTATTCAAAGCTATGTAAAATCATCCTTTGTTTAGTAAAAGTAGCTTGACAACCTACCACAGGATCTCAGGAAAAACTTGTAAAAGGTGAAATCCTGTCATTCCTTAAAAGCTAAGCATTGTGTAGCACAATAAAACTCAGGTGTGCTACGAAAACAACACATTTTTAACCCCCATTAAAGTAAAACGTTTGTGCAAATAAGAACTTTTGTGTGCTAGGCTGATAATCTACCTGAATTTTTTTAAAAAAAATGTTCTCTGTTCTCCAAATTTTCTGGGTCACAACTCGGATATGTAGAACACAATTGTGACTTATGCCACATGTAGATAGCAATCACATGTACCAAAAGCATCCAATTATACCCATTACAACCATCATAAGTACGAGTCAGTTGCCAAGCCTTTGAATTTTTATCACGTGACTATGGGGATGCTACAATAGTCATAAGTGTTAAAAACACCGTCATAAGTCACTTTTTTCAGTGCCGTTGCAACTTCGAATGGTCACTGAACGAACCCATTGTAAGCTGAGGACTTGATTTCTGAGTCTTAAATGTTTGAAAGGTGAATTTTTAAAAAGTGCTTATTTTAGTGTGGGCGAGATGAGACTTCCATTATCAGATGTTTCTGGAAGCAGAGTTTTTTAATGGTTGCCTGTGCAAATTCCACTCTCTGAACAGAAAGCTATCTCTTTCTGTTGGCTGTTCCACATATCCGCAAATACCACACATATTTTAAATAAACTTAACACCAAAGCAGTTAATCTGTCCACAGGGAAGAATTCGTGTTAACTTCCTAACAGATGGAATCACTTAAGTTTTAAGTAGAGTTTTACTGTCTGAAAAATATAAAAATATGTTAGGGCTGCAAGAATCTACTCCCCATTGAAATTCTGGCCATTAAACAGGGTACTGTTGGCTGCATAAAAAAGTCTGCGGATGGAGAGAAAACGTTTTAATCCTTTTATTCTCCAAACACCACTTCCATTTATGTTCCAAAAAGGAAGGGAAGAAAATGACAGGGCTGACTCCAGTTTAGAACGGTATTCCTCAAACTTGGTGTGCAATAGAACAGAACACAACACAACACAATAGAATAGAGGAGTGTGAATAGGAATAGACAGTGGTGGGATTCAGCCAGTTTGCACCAGTTCAGGATAACCAGTTGTTATCTTTCTGAGCAGTTTGGTGAACCGGTTGTTGGAAAAAAATCATTAGGACAGAGAACCAGTTGTTAAATTATTTGAATCCCACCACTGGAAAGAGAATAGGGATAGGATAGGATAGGATAGGATAGGATAGGATAGGATAGGATAGGATAGGATAGGATAGGATAGGATAGGATAGGAGTATAGAATGGAATGGAATGGAATAATGGAACAGAACAGGAAAGAATAGCATAGGGTAGAGTAGAATAGAAAAGAATAGAATAGAATAGAATAGAATAGAATAGAATAGAATAGAATAGAATAGAATAGAATAGAATAGAATAACAGAGTTGGAAGGGACCTTGGAGATCTTCTAGTCCAACCCCCTGCTTAGGCAGGAAACCCTATAACCACTTCAGACAAATGGTTATTCAATCTCTTCTTTAAAACTTCCAGTGTTGGAGCATTTACAACTTCCAGTGGCAAGTCGTTCCATTGATTAATTGTTCTAACTGTCAGGAAATTTCTCCTTAGTTCTAGGCTGGTGATGATGTAGTGTGGACTTCAATTCCTAGAATTCCCCTACCAGCATAGATGGATAGCTGGGGAATTCTGGGAGTTGAAGTTCACTCCTCTTGAAGTTGTCAAAATTGAGAAAGGCTGATTTAGATGTTTAGGTTATCTTTCTATATCTCTGAAATTCAGGGATAAATAGCCATCCGTATGAGCTCAAAAATGCTTCTACAGATAAGTGTAAAGCTTTAGCAGATGTCAGAAAAAAACACCAAGTTGCAGAAATACATGAATAATTTTTAAAAGGAGGACTCCAAAATTGCCCTGTGAGGCCTAATACCCTCAGTGGGGGAGACAAACAGATTTATTTTTACTCACAGGTGGTCCTCGAATTACAACAGTTCCTTTACTGACCGTTTGAAGTTACAACGGCACTGAAAATAAGTGACTTGTAGCCATTTTTCACACTTATGGCCATCCCCATGGTCACGTGATTAAAACTCAGACACTTGACAATTGACTCAGATTTATGACCATCACAGTGTCCCGGGGTCATGTGATCTTCTTTCCTGACCTCCTGACGACCACAATCAACAGAGAAGCCAGATTCACTTAACAACAGTGTTACTAACTTAACAATTGAAGTGATTCACTTAACAACTGCAACAGGAAAGGTCGTAAATTGGAACGCTTAACAACTTTCTCCCTCAGCCACAGAAATTTTGGGGTCAATTGTGCTCATAAGTCGAAAACCACCTATGTCAACTTTACATGCCATTCAACCCCCAGTTGCGAGGTGACACCGAACAGCTTACAACATAATAAAACTTATGGAAATAAAAGCCATTATAAATTCAACACTAGATTAAATTACAAGAGATTAAAATGGCTTTTTTTAAAAAAGCATCCCATAGTGGAGTGGTGGAGTGGCTTTTCTGTTACTACACCAGCAGAGATCGTGTAGATAAGAGAGTGGTTGTAAGAGAAGAGTAAATTGGCCTTCCGTTCTTCAAAACACTGCTTTAAATTTATGAGAAAAAAATTGATAATGAGAAGATTCAAAGGATGCAAAGACTTACAAAGAAAGGTTTAACTATTATATCTGTGTGTCCCTCTCCTTTGTGGTTTTTAATTTCATTTTTCCTACTTTTTCAATAAACACACACACACACACGGAAAGGCACTATTGTAAATAAAACCAGCGGTAATTGTCTGAATAGACAATTAGATAAAGATATTTTCCTGGATAAAGACCATGACACATCAATAATAATGATGATGATAATTTTGCAAAATACATCAAGAATGTGCAGCTTCCTGCAATAACATCAGTAGAACTGCAAAAATGCTGCATCACTACTCAGAACAGTGTACATTTTAAGAAGATACTTGGTTGACATACCTAGGAGGCTAGTAGCAACCCATATCCTCCATCAAAGCCAGTCATTGTGATATTTGTGATACATTTTTAAATGTTCAGTTGACTGAGTTTCATGTTTAATGAATAAACATTTATAAGAATAACAACAGCAGTAACAATCAATTGAAGATAGCCTTAATATGTATTTCTGCCTTCCTCGTTCCTGAAAAAGGACCATAAAAATGATTTTAAAAAATTTAATCTTGATCATAAAAATTCCAAAGGAATAGAAGGTTAGAAATTTGTAGTTACAGCCTCTCAGATTGGAAGGGGAAAAAATAATGTCTTGATTATCCAAAGAGGAGAGCATTGTTCAATTAAGAGAACCTTCATTTAATCCAAGATTTTGTTTTTTTTTATTTTCCTATATTTCAGCAGGAAAGTCCAGTACTTTTTTTCCCGAAGACAGTTTTATAGAAACCGGGGAGATTGATGTCGGCAGACGAGTCACACAGAAGATCCCTCCCAGCATATTTTGGAGATCTCAGGTGTACATCGACCATCCTGTACATTTGAAATTTAATGTTTCATTGGGAAAATCAGCTCTGGTTGGGATTTATGGACGAAAAGGACTCCCACCTTCGCACACCCAGGTGAGGCGGACTCTGAGGAGATACAAATAAAACTAGAATGATTACAACTCATGCTTTGAACGTAGGATGCAATAAAGGTAGTCCTTGACCGGCAGCCTGGGCAAAAGATTTCTCTCTCATCACAGGCTAACAAGTATGTTCAGATGGAAGATGAATAGTTGTCTGTCACACTTATTCATCTCTAGCCCCTGCCTTTTATCCCCAGAGCTAGGGTGGGGCTTCACTAGCAGCTATGGCTCTTCCGTCCCAAGGATCGGCCCATAGATTTCCACTGCTCTCCTCTCCTCTGCCTTCTGTGCATCTGCGCGTCAGGCACTGGGCCCAGCTGTTCCTCCTCTTCCTCATCAGCCACCTCCAGACCTGGGGGCTGTTGACTCCAACTGAGGGCCGATGGACAGCCCAGGCTCTGTCTCTCTCTCTCTCTCTCTCTCTCTCTCTCTCTCCCAATTCCATTCTCCCTTGGAGTTCCTGTCCCGAGGACCGGCCCATAGATTTCTACTGCTCTCCTCTCCTCCGCCTTCTGTGCATCTATGCATCAGGCACTGGACCCAGCTGTTCCTCCTCTTCCTCATCAGCCACCTCCACACCTGGGGGCTGTTGACTCTCCATCTGAGGGCTGACAGACGGCCCAGGCTCCGCTTCTGTCTCTCTCTCTCTCTCTCTGCCAGCTCTATTCCCTCTTTCCCCTCGGAGATGTCAGGTTGCCCTGATGCTGAGCCTGATTCCCACACCTCCTCCTCCCCATCTGATTCAGTTGCTGGAGGAGCCAGTGGCCAACAAGCCATAACAATCCGTTTAGTGACCATTCAAAGCTTCAAGAAGCACGGCAAAGAATAACTTATGACTGTTTTTCCACACATACGATCGTTGCAGCATCTCCATGGTCACGTGATCGAAATTTGGATGCTTGGCCACTGGCTCATATTTATGACGGTTGCAGGATCTCCCAGGGTCATGTGATCCCCTTTTGCGTCCTTCTAACAAACAGAGTTAATGGGGAAGATTCTCTTAACAATCATGCTACTAACTTAACAATTACCGCGATTTACCTAAGATCAGTGGCAAGAAAGGTTGTAAAACGGGGCAAAACTAACTTAACAAGGTCTCATTTAGTGACAGAAATGTTGGACTCAATGGTGGTCGCAAGTCGAGTACTGCTGAGTTTCGTTTTCTACTATCTCTTAAGATTTTAGAGGAAGCTGGGGATCACACAGTAAATCAAGCTAAGGCAAGATTTTAGATCATTCTGAAGGGATCCTAAAGTGGCTCTTCATGGCTGTAGAGTTTGGGTGTCACCACTGAGAAGGCCCCGTCCAGTCTTCCCTTCAGTGTTTCAGATGACAACAGGAAATAGAAGAGGCCATTTTTCAAGTGTGGGGACACTTGTACTAATCTGAGGCATATTTTGTAGATTTTTAATTTCTGTCTTACACATTTGCAGGTAGTCCTCGACTTGCGACTATAAAGGAGCGTGTCTGTTATGGTTGTAAGTCATGACAGTCGTAAAGTGGGTCACCCATGTGATCTACCTGATTATACATCTGTTGCAGCCATCGTTAACTGGTGATCGTTTAACGAATACAGTCCTTAAGTGAACACGATAGTCATTGAATGAACCCATTGTAGAATAGAATAGAATTCTTTTATTGGCCAAGTGTGATTGGACACACAAGGAATTTGTCTCTGGTGCAAATGCTCTCAGTGTGCATAAAAGAAAAGATACATTCATCAACAGTCAAGAATCATCTGGTACAACACTTAAACATCTTGTTTACTGGGATTCAAAACTTTTTACTACCGGTTCTGTGGGTGTAGCTTGGTGGGCATGGCAGGGGAAGGATATTGCAAAATCCGCATTCCCTCCCCGCCCCACTAACCTGCTTTCCAGCTCCATTCTCCTGTGTAGGGCAACCAAAGAAGACCGAGACGATCAGCTGGGACTCAGTGAGGAGGCAGAGAATAGATGGGGGCGGGGCCAGTCAGAGGTGGGATTTGCCGGTTCTCTGAACTGCTCAAAATTTCCGCTACCGGTTCTCCAGAACTGGTCCAAACCTGCCGAATACCACCTCTGCTATGGACCGATTCGGCTAAAAACTGGAAGTAAATTCCAGGGGTTTTGGTGGCCCTAAATAACTTTTTTTTTTTCAGTGCTGTTGTAACTTCGAATGGTTGCTAAACCTAATTATCATGAAGTCAAGGATTATCTCTAAGCAGGACCTGAAATTATTTGGGTGGGCCTCCATTTCAACACCCGTGTTCTTCCCATTTTTGTGTGCGTTTCAGTTTGACTTTGTTGAGCTTCTGGACGGACGGAGGCTGCTAAGTCAGGAAGCCAGGAATCTAGAAGGACCCCAGCGACAGCCAAAGGGATTTGTGCCGCCAGCCAGCCATGAAACAGGATTTATTCAGTATCTGGATTCTGGAATGTGGCACCTGGCCTTTTACAACGATGGAAAAGAATCCGAGTTGGTCTCCTTTCTCACCACCACTATTGGTAAGGGCATCTTGCATTTCACTGATAGAAGGGAATATCTGTAGCTCCGTGTTGAACTGGGGGACCCTTGGTGCTAACTAACAACACTGATGAAGTTACCTAGTTGGGTAATGAAATGTCTGCAATAAAAACACCAAGTTCAGAGAGCACCAAGGACTCCACAATTGCCATCTTCCTCCTCCTCCTCTCCACTTCCTTCTAGCATTGATGCTGTTACCTAGTTTTGTAATGAAATGTCTGCAAGAAAACACCAAGCTTGGAGCACATCAAGGACCCCACAGTTCTCCTTCTCCTCTTCCCTCCATCATCTGTCTTCTCCTCCTCCTCTTCCCTCCATCATCTGCCTTCTCTTCCTCCTCCTCCCTCCATCCTCCGCTCCTCCATCTCTCTCCATCAACTGTCTTTCATTCTCTTCCTCCTCCATATTCCACTCCACAAAATCCACCCGTAGCATTAATGATGTTACCTAATCGGGTAGTAAAAAGTCTGCATGAAAAGAACTAAACTCAGAGAATACAAAGGACCCCACAGTTCTCCTCCCACCCCCTCTCCCACTTCCTTCTAGCCCAGATGCAATTATCTATTTTTGTAATGAAATGTCTGCAAGAAAACCACCAAGCTCAGAGAGCACCAAGGACCTCACATCTATGCTTTTTAGCTGGCTCAATGAACCAGATCCTAACTCTTGTCCTGCCCTTAGGTGCTTTGGAGCGGGGGTCCCCAACCACCGGGCCGCAGACCGGTCCCGGTCCGTGGAACATTTCCTACCGGGCCTCCGGTTTGCTGGGTGCCGCCATCTTGTTTGACAAGAAAGTGCTTCCGGGTGAGCTTTTCTGGTTGGAAAGCGGCGTTTGGGTCCTGAAGGAATCCTCGCGCCTTATTTTCATCGAAGGGGGGGGGGGGCTTCGAATGAAATTAAGGCGCAAGGATTCTTTCAGCACCCAAGGCAAGGCGAGCCGAGCGACCATCCCGAAGCGAAGCCCATCAACAAAGGTACAAAGGAGGAGTTGAAGGTGGCGGGGAGAAGCGGGGGACGGCTGGCTGGCCGGTCGCTCAGCTCGCCTTGCCTTGTCATGCGTGCTGATGCCGGTATCGGGCCGCGGATCATTTTGTGATGCCGGTACCGGGCCGTGGCACAAAAAAGGTTGGGGGCCACTGCTTTGGAGAATAGGTTGAATCCCCATCAGAAGACTGCTATCATATCGTCCCTAGTCCTTCTTTTCATTAGACTAGACATACCTAGTTCATACAACATACAGTAACCTACAACATGAACATAGTTCGTGATAATATAACAG
The DNA here is from genome assembly GCF_049901715.1 of Pseudonaja textilis. Taxonomy (NCBI): domain Eukaryota; kingdom Metazoa; phylum Chordata; class Lepidosauria; order Squamata; family Elapidae; genus Pseudonaja; species Pseudonaja textilis. The sequence goes on along the minus strand of NC_141996.1, from coordinate 5,028,039 downwards.
TAAATTTAATATGTTCGTGCAACTTAACAGGACCAAAAGCTAGCTTTTCGTAACTTTCCGTAAACCTCGGCCTATCCAATTGTATAATAGATTAATTGCATGATTTCTTAAACTTGTCCACTTCCAGAGATGTGGACTTCACGTTCCAGAATTACACAACTTGATGAGAATTCTGGGAGTTGAAGTCCATGACTCTGAAGTTACCGGGGTTAGAAAACACACTGGAGTCTCATTTTGCAGGAAACCGACAAGTTTGTCGAGTCAGTTTTTGGTAAAATGTTCTTTGTTTACTCTTTTTATATGCTCTCCGACTTTGACACGCTTAAGGTGAATAATGTCATAACACAGTTCGTGTGTTGCAGCCAAAGAAGCACAAACGTGATCTTGTGGGGGATGAAAGGAAGTATCTTAATTGAACATTTAATACCAAATAATATGGACTGCATTTTCTTTTTCTTTTACCAACTTTAACATTGTTTTTATTAGATTATAAAACAGCATAGAAAAGCAAATAGGAAAACACATTTTCAAAATGGCTGCTTCTCCAAACCATCCTTCTCTTTCTGATAAATCTATCCATGCCGGACACTTTTCAGTTTGAAGGGTTAAATTTCAGTTGGATAGACCATACTGTTCTGGGAATGGATGACACTGAAATAGGGTGTCTTCTTTTGGCTATCTAGGAATTCACATTTAATCCAATAATTTCTTAGAGTTGCAATATGACGGGGTTTGGCCAACCGTCTCAGTGGTCAGTTTTCTTTTTCACTTGATTGAAACCTGAGTATGTTGTTATTGGAAGAACCCTCATTTGATTCTTCTGTTCATTTCGACATAAGCTATTTCTTTTCAAACAAACAGCAGGGGACTCTCATTACAATCACGTTGGTTAACCCTCTCTACAACTGCCTTATATTTCAACTATGTTTAATATCTCTTAATCCACCTCGCTTGTAAATCACAGACTCTTGTATAAAAATTTACACATATAATGTGCCCAACTATGGGGATTGTTTAATGGTCTATTTTTTTTCCCCTGGATTGCAAAATGATGCTTCGTTGTGAGACTGATATTTCTCCTTCTTCCCTAAACAGCTTTAGTGTTGCATCTCAGCTGTATTCAATAACAACCTGAGAGCCATTGGCTGTAATTCGTCTTGGCAGGTTAATTAAAAGTTTAGTTCTTATTAAAGCAAAGTCATTAAGGGATGCAGTTTAGCATTTATTTATTCATTTATTACATACCCTGAGAGTTGATTTAATCTCTGGTTGAAATGCATCGGTAGGTAACCCTTGACTTACAGCCATTTGTTTAGTGACAATTCAGGGTTACAGCGGCCCTGATCAGAGTGACTTCTGGCCATTGTTCACAATTACTGTTACACGATCAAAATGTGGACATTGTTAAAGGTTGCAAAATTTGTATGCCATGATAGTTGCAGTGTCCTGGGGTCATATGAACCGAAGGGGAGGCCAAATTCACTTAACAACCACATTACTAACTTTGCATTTGCGGTGATTCTCCTAACAGCTATGGCAAGGAAGGTCATAAAATAGGGCAAAACTCACTTAACAGTTATTCCTGCTTAACAATGGAAAATTGGGGTTTAGTTGTGGTTGTAAATCAAGGACTACCTATTCTACTTTTGGGCTGAAATGTTTGATTCTTTCCTGTTCCATCAACATGCTTCATATCCTTGAAGTTGAATTACGTCAAAAAGCACCACATTGTAATCTAATCTCATGCACGTCCCTTGTAGTAGACAGATGAGAGGTTGTTTCTTTATAGCAATTCTTCCAAAAGTTTCTCTTGTACTCATTGTTGTTGAATACACTTTGCCTTGTGGTTTGCACTTTTTCTATTAAAGCCACGTTTCCCAACCTTGGCAAAATTTAAGAGGAGTGGACTTCAACTCCCAGAATTCTCAGCAATGCTGGCTGTGGAATTCTGGGAGTTGGAGTCCATATACCTGGAAATTGTTGAGGTGAGAGATCCCTATTTTGAAGACATGGGTGTTGTTCCATGCTGAACAATAAAATAAAAAATGTTTGGCCTATCTCTGACTCGTGGGTGAAACTACCACGTTATGCACCACTTAAACCAGTCTCAGCTTTAGCAAGTTTAAGATGGGTGGACTTCAGTACCCAGAATTCCTCAGCCACCTATGCTGAGGAAATTTATACTCTGATTTGCCAGAATGAGGAATGTCACTAGAGATATTTTGGTGGATTTTATTAGAATAAAGACAAGAAATCAAGTCCTGAGCATTTTAACACAAAATTGAAGATGGATAATACAGATATAACTGTTCCGAAAGAGATTGCTATGAGAATTCTGCATAAGAGTTCCCTTTGATCTGTTTGATAATTTAGAGTTGAGATAGATAGATAGATAAGGTAGGTAGGTAGGTAGGTAGATAGATAGATAGATAGATAGATAGATAGATAGATAGATAGATAGATAGATAGATAGATAGATAGATAGATAGATAGATAGATAGATAGATATAGCAGAGGTAGCTAGTTGAGGAATTCTGGGAGTTGTATCCACAGGTCTTAAAGTTGCCAAGTTTGAGGACCCCTGATATACAGAGACAAAAGACAGCATATTTATTTTTCAGAAAGACACAGATCTTTTTCAAAAGTAGACTCAAGAAAGCAGAGTAGCAGAACGTATGAATCTAGCTAGATTCTCACCCAGAACGGTGAAATTCAGCAATTTAGACCAGTGCTTCTCCATTTCGATGACTCTAAAAAAAGTGGACTTTGACTCAGAATTCCCCAACCAGAAATGCTTAAACAACCTTAAAAGCTCCGAGACTAATTCATAAACCTTCTACATCTCCTCGCCTCTGCTCTTGAGGTATCTCTCTGACAAATAAAGTCACCAATAAACTGATAAAGAGAGGGGTTTTTTTTCCCTCCAAAGGTACCTCTCCTGAACTTCTTGACACCTGAAAATATACGGTAGGCCATAACCATTTTCGGCTAAACCATGACAAAGTACTTGGCAGGAAGTACCTGCACACTTGGCAGGAAACACAAGGAGGAAGCAATAGAGTAATGACTTTTCCTTGTAATATGTCCCTTCCATTCTATCTCCTTGCAAATTAAAGCAAAGGATATCTTTCCCTCCCTCTCTCTCTGTAATGAATTAGCTTCCTTGCGAATGACTTTGGCAGCATTTTTGTAACACAGACGCTCTTCCGTAAATTGCCTGGTGGATTCACCTCTGCCACATATACCGTGATTTATTTGGGACAATCTGGTCCTGAGTGGAACAAAAGAGCAGGCCAAAGAAGAGCTGAAATCAGCACATCTGGGGCAGAGGCTGGCTAAAAACCAAAAACCTGTTCAGAAATGGCAGGAATAGCCGAGCTTTTAGGGATCTTTTCAGCCGTTCCTGATGTCGACTTTGGAGGACCAAGATGTTCTGGCCCAGGTCTCCCAAACACGACAAACCCTCTGAAGTGAACTCAAAGATTCCTTTAATTAGGAGTGCCGGCAGCCCCGCCAAAAAGTTTTTGTCTCGCCTCAGGCTAACAAGGCCTTCCGGCCAGAAGATGAATAGTTGTCTTCCACATCTATTCATCTCCATCCCTGCCTTTTATTCCCAGAGCTAGGATGGGGCTTTGCTAGTAGCAGTGGCTCTTCTGTCCCAAGGACCGTCCCATAGATTTCCACTGCCCTCCTCTCCTCTGCCTTCCGCATGTCAGGCACTGTACCCAGCTATTCCTCCTTTTCCTCATCAGCCACCTCCAGACCTGGGGGCTGTTGACTGTACATCTGAGGGCTGATGGATAGCCCAAGTTCCATCTCTCTCTCTCTCTCTCTCTCTCTCTCTCTCTCTCTCTGCCAGCTCCACTCCCTCTTCCCTGTCATGCCCCTGTTGGAATCTGATTCTGAGGGGGAGGCTGAGCAGCTGACAGGGAGTGGGAGTATGGCTCTGTTGGCTGTGGAAGAAAGTGAGGAATGGCACAGTCCAGCTGGGCAGAGCAGGGGAGAGGTAGAGCAAGGCAGAGGGAATTCAGAGGAAGATCCAGGCCCAGCCCCTCTTCATCCTAGGGCACATAAGTAGGAACGGAGAAGGGAGCAACGTGAGCTGCATGTCTTACGGGGGAGGAAAGGGCCCTGATTGCCTTCATTAAGCTGCAGCTGGGAACACAGTGTTTAAAAAGGGAGTTTGCGCACAGCAACTTGTTGGAAACAAATCGTGTATTATCTTGTTTTGTCGAGGCTCATCTTGGGTTCCTGGTGTCTTCCCCACCGTGTGTGTTTTTTTGGCCTTTCAAGTCTACAATTCCTACTCCTGCCCTGTCAAGTTAATTAATGCAACGTGGTTTGTGTGGATTTTTAGTTACAGTTTGTATGTACTTTGTTTTCGGACTGAATTTCCTCCACTTAAAGACTGTTCTTAGGAGAGTTTTTTTTTTTCTCCAGCCGAAGGTAACCGGACATTGAAGGCAAACTTGGAGGTATTAAAGGGACTTTTCTTACTGACGTAACTAGGTTGCCTTTGTGCCACGCCCCTTTGGGTCATCACATTCCCCCTCGGAGCTCCCAGGTTGCGTTGATGCTGAATCGGATTCCGTTCCCTCTTCCTCCGATTTGGCTGTTGGAAGGGGCAGCGGCCGACAGACCACAACATAAGAAGCCCAAAGTGGACCCCCACACAAAGCCTAAATAAGTAAATAAATAATCCACAATAAATCCATATAAATAACGATACTTCAAGCTACAGAGGTGTTTATGAAAGGCGAAGGTGGCTCAAGTAAGAGTTTTAGACATAGCCGCCCAACTTCCCTGCGACAAATTTTCTTATTTTGAGACTTTATTTAGAAGAAACCAACCATGAGAATTTTGCGAGTTGATATTCAGGAGTACAGATAGCCCTGGACTCACAACCAGAACGGAGCCCAACATTTCTGTTGCTCAGCGAGACGGCCGTTAAGTGAGTTTTGCCCCATTTTTGCAACCTTTCAAGCCACCGCTGTTAAGGGAATCCCTGCAGTTGTGAAGTTAGTCACACGGTCCTTAGGTGAATCTGGCTTTCTCCATTGACTTTGCTTGTCAGAACGTTGCAAAAGGGGATCAACACTGCATACGTCATAAATACGAGTCCATTGCCAAGCGCCTGAATTTTGATCATGTGACCATGGGGATGCTGCGATGGTCATAAGTGTGACTATCATATTTTTTTTCACTTTGAGCAAGCAAGTAGTTGTAAGTCGACTTACAATCATAACTCGGACCAAAATTTCCATTGATAAGTGAGTTATTCCTGTTAATGTAAAAATGCTGCTTTCTCCCCCACTACTACAGCCTCTCATTTCAACCCCCAAATGAGCCAGATAACCCCTTAGCCTTTTCTTTCTTTCTTTTTCTTTCTTTCTTTCTTTCTTTCTTTCTTTCTTTCTTTCTTTCTTTTTTCCTTCCTTCCGTCTTTCCTTCCTTCGTTCCTTCTTTCTTTCCTTCCTTCTTTTTTCCTTCCTTCTTTCTTTCTTTCTTTCCTTCCTTCCTTCCTTCCATCTTTCTTTCCTTCCTTCCTTCTTTCCTTCTTTTCTCTTTCTTTCCTTCCTTCCTTCTTTCCTCCTTTCTTTCCTTCCTTCCTTCTTTCTTTCTTTCCTTCCTTCTTTCCTTCTTTTTCTCTTTCTTTCCTTCCTTCCTTCTTTTCTCCTTTCTTTCCTTCCTTCCTTCTTTCTTTCCTCCCTCCCTCATTCCCTCTTTTCTTTCTTTCTTTCTTTCTTTCTTTCTTTCTTTCTTTCTTTCTTTCTTTCTTTCTTTCTTTCTTTCTTTCTTTCTTTCTTTCTTTCTTTCTTTCTTTCTACCTCTCTGTCAATCACAGCTGGTCAATTCTCCCTTTCTTTCACTTAGGTAACTTCACTTGATCCAAGCCCTTCAACAAAAGGCTCATTGACTTGACATAATGATTTTTCCCCCTTCAGGGTCAAGAAAAAGGTTTACATAATTTTAAACTTCATTTTGGAGAGGCAGCAGCTGCTGCTCAACTTTTTCCAAATCCCAAACTCCATATTTTCCTGACAAGGCCTTCAGTGTTATGTAAAGTTTTTCTAAAGACATTTTTGCTCATGCAAACCTCAAGAAACTCAATCCTGAAGGGTTTTATAGTCTCTTTTTACAAAGAAAAAGAAAAGAAAAGACAGAGGTTTCTCTATTAAATATACAACATTTGGGGGATAATCTGAGCACAGCATGCTTTGTTCTTGTTTCACATTATAAAACCGTTTAGCTTCTATTTCCGTGTGAGCAAAATAGTGGGAGATAGCCATTGAGATGGGCAGGTCCATCTACTGTAGAATAGAATAGAATCACAGAGTTGGAAGGGACCTTGGAGGTCTTCTAGTCCAACCCCCTGCTTAGGCAGGAAACCCTACACCGCTTCAGACAAATGGTTATCCACTCTCTTCAAATCTGCTTTCCAGATTTGTCTCATTCTCATTCCTCTTACTGATCAGAATTCTGCGGTTCTTCACCAACACTCTTAACCAACTAATCTCCTTGGAGGTTTTGCGTTTATTCTCACAGTCTTTCCCTTGGTACAAGTGGTCCTCAACTTACAGCCATTCATTTAGTGACCATTCAAAACAGGAGTGAGATTCAAATTTCTTTACAACCGGTTCTGTGGGCGTGGCCTAGTTTGTGGGTATGGCTTGGTGGTTATGTGACTGGGTGGGCCTGGCTTGTATGTAAATATTGTAAATATTTATGTAAATATTTAATTTTTTTATAAAAAAGAGCAACTTTTACCCAAAATCAGGCAAAGCAGGCAGAGAGATTGAGTTGCTCACAGTATCACAGATTCATTCAGAGATCTATCTATCTGCCATTGGCTAGCTCAGTCTGTCACATAAAATTTGCTTGTAAGCAAACTCATAAAATTAACTCACAACATACCATGCATGTAAATATTGAATTTTTTTATTTAAAAAAAGAGCAACTTTTACCCAAAATCAGCAAAGCAGGCAGGCAGATTGAGTTGCTCCTAGAATCACAGATTTACTCAAAGATCTACCATTCTGCAATCTGTTGCCTGAGTCCGTCACATAAAATTGGCTGGCAAGCAAACTCAGAAAATTAACTCACAACACACCATTATGTAAATATTGATTTTTTTTTATTTTAAAAAAGAGCAACTTTTACCCAAAATCAGGCAAAGCAGGCAGGCAAATTGAGCTGCTCCCAGAATCACAGATTCACTCAGAGATCTACCTTTCTGTCATCGGCTACCTGAGTCTGCACTGAAAAATAGAAATGTCAATCATAAGGAAGGTTCAGCTCTGCTTTTAGATTAGCTAGAAAGCAAGAAATCCAACGATTTCCTGCTTTCTAGCTAATCTAAATCTCCCAGCACAGCAGAACAGCAGATGATTGGGGGTGTGTGGAATAATAATAGCAACTTACCAAAGGTAGGCAAGTTGAGTGGTGCGCATGCCAGGTAAGGAGTGATTGGGCAGGGAAGGGAGGGACCAGCCAGTGGCAGGATTTGCAGGTTCTCCGAACTGCGCCGAATCATAACAACCGGTTCTGTAGAACTGGTCTGACCAGGTAGAATCCCACCCCTGGTTCAAAGTTACAACGGCACTGCAAAAAGTGACTTCTGACCATTTTGCACACTTTGTGGCCTTTGCGGCCTCAAAATTCACTGTGTCCCAAGTTCATGTGATCCCACGTTTGCCCCCTTCTGACAAGCAAAGTCAATGGATTCATTTAAGAACCGTGTTACTAACTTAACCTCGGTGATTCACTTAATAACCACGGTGAGAAAGGTCGTCAACTGGGGCAAATGTGGGGTTCCCCAGGGGTTGTAAGTCGAGGACTTCCTGTATAGGGGACAATGACATCGTTCTCCATGCATCAGACACCGATGAAGCCTTCACACGTTCGTTAAACAAATGCCACCAATTCTCCATAGCCGATCTCTCCTTATTGTGTCTTCGTCCGGCTACGCGATTCAAAATTCTCCCTTCTTATATAAGAGCTTCCTTTTTTTCATCATTGTTTTTCTTGGCTGCTATCTTTTATGGCCTTCATTTTATTGCATCGTTTTTTAACATTTTTAATTCCATTCACCTTGCTGGAGGCACCATATTTAGTCCTCTCTGCTCACTTCCCAAAGAATCTTATTTTCTTTTTATTTCTGTCAAAAATCGGGCTGTATTTCCAACTCCACTTTTAATCTTAGCCATTCCTTGCTCTCTTGCGATGCACTGTTTGCAATTTTTTTTCCCCTATGAATAGAATAGAATAGAATTCTTTATTGGCCAAGTGTGATTGGACACGCAAGGAATTTGTCTTGGTGCAAATGTTCTCAGTGTACCTAAAAAGAAAAGATACATTTGTCAAGAGTCAAGAATCATCAGGTACAACACTTAATAACAAGTGAAAATATGTACAGACCCCTCACATCCTGGACATAGACTGTTTCAACTCCTTCCCTCAAAACGACGCTATAGAGCCCTGCACACCAGAACAACTAGACACAAGGAGAGATTTTCCCCCAAGCACCATCACTCTGCTAAACAAATAATTCCCTCAACGTTGTCCAATTATTTACAAAGTCTGCACTACTATTACTGTTAATCTTCTCATCACTCCTTATCGCCCATCCCCTCCCACTTGTGATTGTAGGACTGTAACTTTGTCGCTTGTATCCTTACAATTTATATTGACTGTTTCCTAGTATGATTTGATTGCTTATTGTACCATATGACTATCAGTGTTGTACCTGATGATTCTTGACTCTTGACGAATTTATCTTTTCTTTTATGTACATTGAGAGCATTTGCACCAAGACAAATTCCTTGTGTGTCAAATCACACGTGGCCAATAAAGAATTCTATTCTATTCTATTCTATTCTATTCTAATAGTCATAGGGTACAATAGGCAATCAAATCATACTAGGAAACAGTCAAAATAGATCTTAAGGATACAAGCGACAAAGTTACAGACATACAGTCACAAGTGGGAGGGGATTGGTGATAAGTGAAGAGAAGAATAATAGTAATAGTAGTGCAGACTTTGTAAATAGCTGGACAGTGTTGAGAGAATTATTTGTTTAGCTGAGTGATGGCATTCAGGGAAAAATTCTCCTTGTGTCTAGTTGTTCTCGTGTGCAGGGCTCTATAGTATCGTTTTGAGGGAAGGAGTGGAAACAGTTTATGTCCAGGATGTGAGGGGCTGTAGAGATTTCCACAGCCCTCTTTTTGACTCGTGCAGTATAATCCTGCAATATACATGGAAGGCAGGTTGGTAATAATTGTTTTTTCTATAGTCCTAATTATCCCCTGAAGTCTGTGTCTGTCCTGTTGGGTTGCACAATAGAATAGATTTCTTTTCTTTTTCTTGCAGCAATTCTTTTCCCACATGTATTTTTTCGCATCGGCAGCTTCTTTGATTTCTTTATACTGCCAAATATCCTTTTTTTTTCATGCTTTCCATTAACTGTAATTCCCCAAAGTTCCACGACGTTCTATAACCTAAACCTTTTCATTCTTTTTCAAGCACTTCCAATTTATTATCAAATATTTTTTAATACAGGATTTATACTTTCTCTTCCTGAAGTCATTTAATTTTACTTTGGTTTCTTTCTTTTTTTAACATTAAATATTTAAATTCAATGTCTACATCAGTGGTGGGATTCAAAATAAATTATTACCCATTCTGTGAGCGTGGTTTGGTGGGCGTGGCGTGGCGTGGCTTGGTAGGTGTGGCAAGGGAAGAATATTGGGGTGAATATATATATATATATATATATATATATATATATATATATATATATATGTGTGTGTGTGTGTGTGTGTGTGTGTGTGTGTGTGTGTATGTATAAGTATAAGTATATATGTATTTATGTATGTATGTATGCATGCATATATATATATATATATATATATATATTTGTTTTCTGAGGTTCTCGGGTATTTGTATGTGGATCTTTGGTTATTCGGGTTTTCTCCCACACTCAGTTACTCTGAGAAGCACAGAGCCGAAGACACAAGCCTCAAGATGATGAATGAGACTTCATCAAAACGTTGCCTAGATACTTCTAATTTTACGCGGGAGAAAACCTGAATAACCAAAGATCCACATACAAATACCCGCGAGAACCTCAGAATATATATATATATTTCCACCCCACTCCAGGGGAAGCTTACTGCAAAATCCCCATTCCCTCCCCACCCCACTATCCTGCTTTCCAGCTCCATTCTCCTGCGCAGGGCAACCAAAAAAGACCCAGCCGATCAGCTGGGAGGCAGAGAAGACATGGGGTTGGCAGGGCCAGTCAGAGGTGGGATTTGCCAGTTCTCCGAACTACTCAAAATTTCCACTACCGGTTCTCCACAATTGGTCCAAACCTGCTGTATATCACCTCTGGTTTATATAAACAATGTGGACAATCTGGGTACTGCTGATTTTGAGAAATAGTCATCATAATAACAATAATATTCATAACAATAATAATCACATAATAATAATAGTATTTGCTTATCCATTTTAGTAAATCTTCTATGTAATTTACTCATTCTCTTATGTTTTAAAATTTCTAACTTCTGTTTCTGCTAGTCAGCCATTGATAAAATAAATCCCATTTTTTCTTCTTAATTTTGAGTGTTTATCTATTTCTGCACATTCTAATATTTTTATTACATTTTCATCTGTAGGAATCTCTTCAATCGTCCATTGTTGTGCACACACAATTTTAGCAACTGTTAACACATGTAAAATTAAATATGCATTCCCTTTATTATATTTTTCTGGTAAGACACCCAGCAAAAATATTTCTGGTTTTAAATCTATGTGTCGTTTTACCATTTTTTCTAACCATGCATGTATTTTTGTCCAATATTTTTTTGCATTTTTTTACTTTAGTTTCATAATGTTCTTGTTTCCCCCATCCAATAAATTTGACATGATCAAATATTATTCTGTCCCAAATTCACTTAACAACCGGGTTACTAACTTAACAACTGCAGTGATTCACTTAACCCCTGTGGCAAGATAGTCCGTAAAAAAAACTCATTTAACAAATGTCTCACTTAACAGCAGACATTTTGGGTTGAATTGTGGCCGTAAGTTGAGGACTATGATGCATAAGCTAGAATTTGTGAGTCGCATGCCTCATGATTCCTTCTGGGAAAATCATGTTTGGTCCTTGTCGTTTTTGATAAACCTTTGCCCCTCCTGGAACAAATTAATGATGAATACCAAAGTACATTGGAAATCATGCTCTTTTAACGACCCCATAATCCCATATGGAGTGGAGTCTGGGCAACTGAATGGAACCGAGTGTTTCCTGGCCAGATGCCCTTCCTGTCACCAATACGGAGTCTTGTTCAGCAGATATATTCTCAATGTGCCCAGAGAAAGAAAAATATCTGTCTCTACCTAGGATCAAACTCACAGCCTCCTGATTGTGAGGCGAGAGCTCCACCTTTAGGCCACCGCCCCACTCAGCAAAGTACATTGTAAATATACATACAAAATTATGTTTAAAGCAGCGACTCCCCCCCCCCAAAAAAAAAACTTGGGGGTACCAGAGACCGGTTCAGTGGAGAGAGGTTTTTCTGTGGACCAGAGGGGGCGTGATTTTGCATGGCATCCCACGGACAAGACTTGGGCTTGTTTGCGCAGGTCCGGTTTCTGGCATGCCATGACGCAGTGCCGATCCACGGACCGTGGATTGGGGACCCCTGGTTCTGAACCACAGATTTGAAACAGATCAAAAAAGATAAAACATCAAACTGTTCCTTCATTGATGGGTCTTTAAGGAGAAATTCCCTGACAGCGAGAACAATTAACCAGCGGAACGACTTGCCTCCAGAATGTGTGGATGCTGCCAAGACTGGAAGTTTTTAAGAAGAGATTGATTTTAGAATTTAGAATAACAGAGTTGGAAGGGACCTTGGAGGTCTTCTAGTCCAGCCCTCTGCTCAGGCAGGAAACCCTCTACCATTTCAGATAAATGGTTGTCCAATCTCTTCGGTAAAAACCTCCAGTGTTAGAGAATTCACAACTTCTGGAGGCCAGCTGTTCTACTGATTAATTGTTTTCACTGTCAGAAAATTTCACCTTATTTCCAAGTTGAATCTCTCCTTGATCAGTTTCCATCCATTATTCCTTGTCTGGTGCCTTGTAAAATAGCTTGACACCCCCCCACTCCTCTCTGTGGCATCCCCTCAAATATTAGAAGACTGCTATCCTGTCTCCCCTGGTCCTTCTCTTCCCTAGACTAGCCAGGCCCAGTTCCTGCAACCGTTCATCGTATGTTTTAGCCTCCAGTCCCTTAATCATCTGGGTTGCTCTTCTCTGTACTTTTTCTAGAGTCTTAAAATCCTTTTTATAGTGTGGTGACCAAAACTGGATGCAGCATTCTAGGTGTGGTCTTACTAAGGCTTTATAGAGTGGTATAGTACCACAGTTGATGTCTCCCTAGTTCTAGGTTAATTCTCTCCTTAATTTGTTTTGATCCATTGCTCTTCTTGTCCTGCCCTCAGGTGCTTTGGAGAATAGCTCGACTCTCTCTTCTTTGTGGCAACCTCTGAGCTATGGGAAGACTGCTATCATGTCACCCCTAGTCCAGTCTTTTCATCAGGCTACACATTCCCAATTCCAACAACCATTCTTTCAGTATTTTAGCCTCCAGTCCCCTAATCATCCTGGTTGTTCTTCTCTGCTCTCTTTCTAGAGTCTCCACATCTTTTTTACATCGTGGTGTCCAAAATTGGACAGCCATTTGTCTGAAATGATAATAGAGTTGGATTAGAAGACCTCCAACTCCGTTACTCTGTTATTCAACCTGCCTGGAGAATTACGGATAATGCATACTGGGCGGAGGCTTTAAAATATACAACTTTTAATAACTTTTCCCTCCCGCCTCCATTATCGCAGCTTCTAACAAGTGTGGCACAAGCGTTGCTTCGGCCCAAGACCCGAGAGAGAAAGAGAAGCCCTTAGTAATTAATCCTAATGCTACCCAGTAGACAAATAACGAACCAATTCTGCAAGAGTCCCTCTTCTGCTAACCAATCCAGCCAGCTAGTGGATAGATAATTACTCTAAAATTAAGGAAAAGAGGAAAGGTCTATTGGGAATCAAGCCAATTGGTCCATCTCTTTTACATGTATAATTGGGGGGGGTTTTTTGTCCAAAGAAAAAAGTAATTCACATAGGTAATTTGCAGGTCAGACCAAGAGCGCTTTAAGAAGGATGTTAAAGTAAGATCAGAATTAGCAAGGCCTGGACTTGCCAAATAGCACAATTGTGCTATTCTAAGGTTATGTTTGGAGAAAAGGAGATGGCTGGGTTGAAAGTAAGACAGCCATACATCTCTGAAGCAAATGCCAGTTATACTGGGGGAACCTGTAGTCTTAGTATTTAGTATTTAGTACTTAGTATTTAGAAAATCTTTTCCTACTATTGACAATTTGCATTTATGTGCAAATAGATTGTTGAGGGTGCTTCAACGGCAGATGAATCCTTGACATGTCTAGCTTAAAAGCTTCTTGGGTTGAAGAGTTAATCGAAGTGAAGGTCAGCGAAGCCAGGTTAAGCGAGTTTAAGCTTTTTGTAAGTAGGTTCCCAAAGCAAATACTCAGTGTGGGGACCATTGCAGTCGCATCAGACCATGGCCAAGACAGAAGGCAATGAACCATGGCGATGAAGGATGTTTCGAAGATATCAACATAAGGAACTCTGAGCTGCTTCAGTCTGGTCTATGGAGGGTAGTCCCATGAGTTGAATAATTTCCTATTGTTCAACAAAGATTTGCAGGTGCTTTTCTTCCTCCTTTCTCCTCTTCCTTTCCTTTTCCTCCTCTTTCTCTTCCTCTTTCTCCTCCTCTATTCTCTTCCTCCTCCTCCTCCTCTATCTCCTCCTCAAACCGCACTCTCTTCTAGCACTGATGATGTGACCTAGTTGGGTAATGAAACGTCTGCAAGAAAACAACCCAGCTCAGAGAGCACCGAGGACCCCACAGTCATTCTCCTCCTCCCTCCTCCTCAAACCGCACTCTCTTCTAGCACTGATGATGTGACCTAGTTGGGTAATGAAACGTCTGCAAGAAAACAACCCAGCTCAGAGAGCACCGAGGACCCCACAGTCATTCTCCTCCTCCTCCTCCTTACTTCCTACTCCTCCTCGAGCTTCCATTCCACAAACCCCACTCTCTTCTAGCACTGATGATGTGACCTAGTTGGGTAATGAAACGTCTGCAAGAAAACTCACCAAACTCCGAGAGCACCCAGGGACCTCTCAAAAGAAATAGGCTTTTTAGGCCTGACCAGTCTTTCTCCTAAATCATCCCCATCCATGATTTAGAAAGGCCCACTATATATTTATGACACCTTCATGAAATATATCACAATTTCCTTTTATGTACTGGGTAAGAGGCAAGATATTTTTGAGCTATGGTTTGCTTGCATCAAAGACTTTTAAATCTTAAATATAAGGAGATGTTCTTCTCCCACCGCTGCTGTTCCTAACCTGTCACAATGAAAAATGAGTCCAAGAACATTAAGACTTCCCGTCTGTAATTACATCCCACTTTAATTCAACGTACGCTATATTTATGGAGGATCAGAAACAATAACATTTCAAAGCAGCCTTGCCATTTTGTCATTTTTGTCAACCTTGCGTACCAGAATACATCCTGTCTTCATGAATATTTTAAGAAATCATCAAACATGGCCTTTGATTTTTAGGGTGGGGGGAATGTTAATAAGCCCAAGGCAGGGATGAATAGTTAGAGCTGTTGCCATTAAAGAACACTGTAGGTGATAACTTGCAATTTCCTCCCTTTAAAAATCATATATATATGAGAAATAATTGATACTTGGAGGAAGTCTGGAGTTAAATAAAAAATATCGAGCAAAAACTATGCATTGTACAGTTGACTTGACTTGTCTTGACTTATGACTGGCTGTTTAACAACCGTTTGAACAGTGGTGGTATTCGGCCGGTTTGCACCGGTTCAAGCAAACCAGTAGCAAGGATTTGGCGTGGGTTGCCGAACTGGTAGTAACTTCTGTTTGGCGACACCCCTGATCGGCAGTTGTTCGCTTGCCCCGCCCTCCCGATGCTCACTCACCCCGTCCACCTGACGCTCACTCTGCCCAGTCATTCCTTCAGGTATTTCTTTTTTTTCCCTCCCAACGATCAGCTGTTCCTACGATCAGCTGTGCCAGGATTCCTCTCGCTTACTTACCGCTTCGCCCAGGAGGCTTCCCTGAGGCCCAGGAAGGCAAAAAAAATGGAGGGAGTGCGGGCACAAAGCTTGGGTCTTCGCTATCCCTGCCTCAGAATAACAGGGTAACAGAGTTGGAAGGGACCTTGGAGGTCTTCTAGTCAACCCCCCCTGGCTTAAGTAGGAGATTCTATACCAGGGGTTTCAAGCTCGATTTCATTGAGGGCCGCGTCAGGGTTGTGTTTGACCTCGGTGGTCTGGGGAGGGGGGCACAGTCAGGATGGGCCTGGCCAGCTCGACGTCACTCATGTCGGGGGGCACCTGGGGCGGCCAAGTGCCAAGGCAGGACCTCCCTCAGACCTTCCCTCATTCTCATTATAATCTCCTTCCTTCCTTCCTTCCTTCCTTCCTTCCTTCCTTCCTTCCTTCCTTCCTTCCTTCCTTCCTTCTTCTGTACTTACTTGTTTACTTCCCTTTTCATTCTCCTTCCTTCTTCCTTCCCCTCTTTCCTTATTTTTCCTTCCTCGCTCTCTTTCCAACTCCCCTTCTTTTTCTTTCTCTTTCCCTTTCTCCTTTCTGTCCCTTCTTGCATGCAAAAGAGACACATTTCTCCATTTCTTTTGTTTTTAGTTTGTTTTGCTAGCCCTCTGCCAGACAAAACGGAGCTCAGGGAGTCCTCACGTGCAATCCCCCCCAGGCCCTGTTTTCAGCCGCGACAGCCTCCGGCAGCCCTCTGCCAACGCAGCCCCCCACCATTTTCGCTGGCAGAGGGCTGCCGGAGGCTGTCGCGGCTGAAAACACAACCTGGAAGTTCCGTGCCCTCCCGAGCTCTGTTTTCAAGGGCCTTGAGTTTGACGCCTCTGCTCTATAACATTCCAAACAAAGGGATGTCCAATCTCGTCTTAAAAACCTTCCGTCTTGGCGCACCCACAACTTCTGAAGGCAACTTTTTCCACTGGTTGATTTATTCTGTCAGGAAATTCCTCCTTAGTTCCAGGTCGGTTCTCTCCTTCATTTGTTTCCATCCATTCCTTCCTCTCCTGCTTTCAGGACACAGGAGGGTTTTTGAGGAATCCTATCTGCCAAGCTTGGAGTAGATGTAGACATGCATAACTATGGTTTCAGCGGGGAGACTCTGAGCATCTTAGACCAAGCCAAGTCCGAAAATGCTAGAGAATTCCTGGAAGCCTGGCACAGAGACAAATCGGCCATCAACAGTCACACTGAGATAAACAACGGCTACATACCATTCAAAAGAAACAATCAAAAAGCCCAAAAGGAAATAAACAGAATAGCAAAGTTGGAAGGGACCATAGAGGTCTTCTAGTCCAACCCCTTGCTCAGGCAGAAAACCCTCTACCATTCTGGACAAATGGCTGTCCAATCTCTTCTTAAAAATTTCCAGTATTAACAACTTCTGGAGGCAAGTTGTTCCACTGTTTAATCGTTCTCACAGTCAGGAAATTTCTCCTTAGTTCTAGGTTGCTTCTCTCCTTGATTAGTTTCCACCCATTGCTTCTTGTCCTGCCTTCAGGGGCTTTGAAGAATAGCTTGACTCTCTCTTCTTTGGGGCAGCCCCTCAAATGTTGGAACCCTACTATCATGTCACCTCCTTCTTTTCTCCAACCCAGGGTATGAGTTTCCTTTTCACACGTAACTCTTTCACTCCCTCTGCTTAATGACTGCAACTGGGAGAGCTGGTATTGCCATTGTTGAGCGAAGTAGTCATGGAAGTCTTGCTTAACAACTGCTTCACTCAATGACAGGCAACCTGGTCCCAATTGTCATCATAAGCTTTCCCTCTATGTTGGATGGTGATCACCACGATTCGTCCTTTCCTCTCAATCTTGCACATAGTCAGTTAAGATTGCATTTCACAGAGTTTTTACCGTAGATGAAATAATGCATAGTTTTATAGGTACCCATTTTTAAAGATATATTCCTTCCTCAAACTAATAATAATATATTATTAATATTATTATTTAGTGGAAAGTTGAGATTGCTGAAATAAAACAACATATTAATTACGAACTGCATAAATGTTGTAATCTGTTGACTTCTCAGATATACGTTTTGGTTATCTCTTATCCTTATTTTTGTTTTCTCTCAAAGTAAATAGAAATACAATGCTTTCCAAAATCTGAAACAGGTTTCTATTATTTTTTTTTCCTCCAGAAAAAAATAGGGGGGCGGGGGAAGGAATACCAAAAGAATCAAAAAACATCAACACATATTTTAGCCCACTTAACATAGATAGATAGATAGATAGATAGATAGATAGATAGATAGATAGATATAGATATAGATACAGATACAGATACAGATACAGATACAGATACAGATATAGATATAGATATAGATATATAGATATTTATAAAATACGTTTTGAAAGCAATACATTTATCAAACTGTTTTAAGAATGAAACAGTTTGTTTTAAAAGTCTGTTTTATGCTATTGAAAAATGTTAATTTAAGGAAATAGTCCGTCATTCAGGCAAATCTGAGAGCTCACCAAAAGCGATACAGCACATCCAATCAATAAAAGTTCACAATATACAATCCATAATCAATTCGGCACCTATGACACCATGAAGCAAATTAAAATAAATAGTGCCTGTGTACGCCTCAGGAACTTAATCCTTTCTAAATCCTCAATTGCTTGCTTAAACAACCAGATCTTTTTAAGTGTTCTAAGTGTATTCTTCTGATCTTAATTCTGAGGGTAAGTGATTCCTTAGGTGGGACACTCTTAATAAATCAACTCAGACAAACAATCAAACAGTAAACTACAAGCTAATCAACACTAACAGAGCAAAACACTGGTATATAAAGAGAGATCAAACACTGCACTCCTTCTAGACTGATGACGCTACCTAGTTGGGTCATGAAACGTCTTCAAGAAAGAAAGAAAGCTCAGAGAGCACAAAGCATTTCACAACAAACCCAAGTTCTGTATCTCCTCCTGAACACCTTGCAGGAAGTTAGGGATCCTAAGCCCAAATCTGACCAGGGAAGATTCTACTTGGTTGCAAGTGATTTTGTAGATACTTATTACCAAAATTATATAGGACTTTATGTATTACTACCATTGCATATCGGTCAGGCACGGGAGACCAGGTCCACACAAAAGGTCCAATTCAGCTGATTTATTGCTAAATGGCCTATTCTCAGAAATCTTCTCAATTCACAATTAGCACCTGCTTGGATTTAGATAATGGTCCACAGAATTCAAGGGGGATTGGACTTCGTCTGCTTGTGACTATGTAGGGATTCTAAGCTGATGCCTCTTTTAACTCCGCCTATGCCTTCTGCCATGCCTCCTCACACAGCCTAGAAGTAAACTCAGGACCTGACAAAACTAAGTCCTTCTTCTGTTAGTACTCAGGCTTTATACCAGCTAAAGTTTTGTACCCTCTGAGGAAGTTCCTGTGTAGTCTTCAAGGGCAGTCGCACATCGAGTCCGTTACAGCAATCCAGTCAAGGGGAGACTGACTGATGATCGGATTGCCAATGCCTCTGTCCCGTTGGCGAATGTCCTTTGAGGTTTAACTTTGCCTTGTTCTATGTTATCTTCACTTTTTCTCTTTTCTTCTTTCCGTAGAATCGGTGGAGAACTGTCCCAGCAACTGTTACGGAAACGGGGACTGCATTTCTGGAACGTGCCATTGTTTCCTCGGGTTTTTGGGGCCTGATTGCGGACGAGGTACGGACTTAACTTTGTCGTTGTTAACAAAATTATTGACATAGAAGGAGGCCCTCAACAAATTTGGGAGTTTTGTTTCAGGCACTGTCTGAGCAAATGAACGAGGTGAAGTATCCATCCCTCCGTTTTACACAATATTCTGTCTCAAGACGCTTTACCGGTTCAGATACAGCTTGACATGCCCTGCTAAGTTTCGTTACTTTTAATCTCAGTCCGTGTGATTTGGTGCATGGTGTGAACCCAGCCTGTTGGCTGCCAGCCGCTTCAGCAGCCGAATCGGAGGAGGAGGAGGAAGAGGAGGTGGAGAAGGAGGAGGAGGAGTGGTAGTCAGGGTCAGCATCAAGGCAACCTTGGAGTTCCGAGGGGGAAGAGAGAATGGAGTTGGTAGAGAGAAAGAAACAGAGGAGGACCCTGGGCCACCCATCAGCCCTCAGATGGAGAGTCAACATCCCTCAAGTGTGGAGGTGGCTGATGAGGAATAGGAGGAACACCTGGGTCCGTGCCTGATGCATGGATGTGCAGAAGGCAGAGGAGAGGAGAGCAGTGGAAATCTATAGGCCGGTCCTTGGGGAGAAAGAACCACTGCTGCTAGCAAATTCGCACCCTACCTCTGGGGATAAAAGGCAGCGGGGCACAGATGAATAGATATGGCAGAACAGATGTATTCATCTTCCAGCTGGCCAGACATGTTAGCCGGCGTTGAGAGAGAAACTTTTTTGCTGGGTCTGCTGGCTCTCCTAATAAAGGAATCTTTTGAATATCAAAGCCATGGTGGTGCAGTGATCAGAGTGCAGCACTTCAGGCTAATTCTGTCCACTGCCAGCAATTCAACCCTGACCAGCTCGAGGTTAACTCAGCCTCCTATCCTTCCAAGGTCGGAAAACTGAGGACCCAGATCATTGGGGACAATATACCAATGTAAAGCGCTATGAAGCCGTATATAAGTCAAAGTGCTATTGCTATCAGAGTTCCTTAATGTTCCTTAGTCATTTTAAGCTGTCTGGATTCCAGTGCCCAGAATCCCCCCATCCTCTCCATTTCCCCCTCCCCTTCTTTTTGGCAACCACATGTGTGCAAACAGGGAGGTTAAAATAACCGTCAAAAAGCATTTGTCTCTTGAAGGAAGAGCCTGTCCTGGCAATAGCCAGTGACCTCAGACCTCAGCCATTAAAATGGCCTCTCTGACTTAAGCCTGAGGGGTTATCTTCCTCTCAGGCTTAATCCAACTTAAGCCACTATTAGAAATGTTCTAACAGTGAGGAAATCAACCCGTGGAACAGCTCCCCTTCAGACATTGTGGGTGCTTCGTCACTGGAGGTTTTTCAGAAGAGACTGGTCAGCCACTTGTCTGAGATGTTATAGGACAGAGGTGGGTATTCAGCGGGTTCTGACCCGTTCTGGAGAACCGGTAGCGGAAATTTTGAGTAGTTCGGAGAACCGGCAAATCCCACCTCTGACTGGCCCCGCCCCCATCTATTCTCCGCCTCCCGAGTCCCAGCTGATTGGCTGGGTCTCCTTCGGTTGCCCTGCACAGGAGAAGGGAGCTGGAAAGCAGGTTAATGGGGTGGGGAGGGAATGGGGATTTTGCAGTATATCCTTCCCCCGCCACGCCCACCAAGCCACGCCCACAGAACCAGTAGTAAAAAACTTTTGAATTCTACCATTGGTATAGAATCTCCTGCTTGAGCAGGGGGCTAGACTAGAAGACCTCCAATGTCCCATCCAAGGTCTATTCTATTCTAAATTATATTGTAAAATCTAAAAAAAAACTCTTTCCTTTATGGCCCCCGCCATGTCAAAAGCAGTCTCCCTAAACCGAAGTATGAAAGGCTGCTAGGCAGAGAGGTTTCTTTGTTTATTGGCTTCTGTAAATAGATTTATTTTATTTTCTCATAAAAAGTAAAATGCAAAACAGAAAAAGAAGCAAAAAACAAACAAACATACGTACATCCAGCACTACCAATAAGAAAAAAGAAAAAAGATTCATGGAACAACCACATTACTGACCTGCAGCGATTCTCTTAAATAAGTGTGGCAAGAAAGATAATAAAATGGGGCAAAACTCACTTAACAAAGTCTCACTTAACGACAGGAATTTGGGGCTCAGTTGTGATCATAAATTGAGGACTACCTGTATTACGTTCATTTAACAAAAGTTTCACTTAGCAACGGAACTGTGGTGCTCTGTTATACAGCGGAACCTGAACCTTGGGTCGCAAACGCTCCTGTTTGTGAACAAATTGGGTGGCGAACAAAAAATTCCACCCGATTTTTGAATCAGGTCACAATTCAAGAATCGGGTGGCGAACAAAATCGGCATGGAAAAGATTCCCTTTTCCACACCGATTTCACCTTCGGCGCCATTTTTTTTTTTTTTTTTACTGTGCGCATGCACAGTCGGTCGTGCTTCCGGACATGACCAAATCAGGCCGTGACCGGAGTCTGGGAATGGATTACGGTCACGACCCAAGGCTCTACTGTAGTTGTTCTGACCACGGCTTCCTGAGACATCAACAAACTCATATAAAACCCAAAACTCTTATTTTAGTTCAACGGCTGTGAATTTTCGTCATTCACAGCCCGAAATGAGTCTTAACTGGTTATAATTAGTCCCAGGGATATCTGCCAAAGTTCTTCAGGAGGCATCTGATAAGAACGCACCTTTATCTGACCTGAAGTGCTGCCAATGACTAAAATCCCGATTAGTCTTTCCAAAACCAAACAGAGAACAAATTCACCATGGAGTTTTCAGAGTCCAAATCAATCAGAGTGAATGACGTTGCTTCCTGCAAAGGTTTTCCTACCTTTGTACTTCCTTTATACCTTATGGGCGGGGCAATCACCTCCCAGCCTTACTCCCGAGTCTCCCCTTTTGTCTCAGCTGCTCTTACCTTCTGGCAGCTCTGCGCACACACACACACTGGGAACAGGCTCCCCTGGGTCCTCTTCCTCACTGCTCCCAGAGTCCGGAGGCTCTGGAGTTAGCACCCCACTCCCAGATGGCCCTGGGTCCATCTCTGTATCGGATGCAAAACCCTCGTCTGAGTCCTCCCCAGACTCCTGGACTGGTCCCTGTTCTTCCCCACTGTCCGGCACAGGCTGCTGGCAAACCACAACAGTAGTGGTAAGTTGAACACTAGCTGTCATCCATTTTAAATTCCCTCCCATTGTATCTGATCTTGATGATCTCCTTAAGCTGTCGACCAACATTGATTGTGTGTCTCACGACCCTCTTTTGCGTTGTCTTCCTCCTTCCCAGCGTCTTGCCCAGTGTTGTGCAGTGGGAACGGACAATACATGAAAGGACGTTGCTTGTGTCACAGCGGGTGGAAAGGAGCCGAGTGCGACGTCCCGACCAATCAGTGTGTCGACGTTTCTTGCAACAGCCATGGGACATGCATCATGGGAACCTGCATTTGTAACCCGGGCTACAAGGGAGAGAGTTGTGAAGAAGGTAATTCCCTTTTAAGATCCCATGGGGTCCTTTCCCCACAGTTAGATAAATTTCAGAATGCCAGACATTTCTTCGATTCACTTGGTATGGTTGGTGCTGGCGGGATTTTGGCGGGAGGAGCCACCTAGTGGGTAACCCTGGCTTGGAGCAATGTTTCTCAACCGTGGCAACTTTTAAGACGGATAGATGTCAACTCCCAGAATTCCCCAGCCAGTGGGGTCATCGTTTCAGAGATATCACCTTACCCAAACAGAGGAGCAGAAGGAATGAAGGTAGGTGAAAAAGCCATTAGAGTAAAAGAAACTTCCGACTTCCTGCAGGCTTTCCCATTGAATTTCTTGGTGGGACTCTGGCAAGGACTGTCAGAAATCCTTCCTTTCTTCCTGTCCTATATTCCTATCCTATCCTATCCTATCCTATCCTATCCTACACTACACTACACTACACTACACTACACTATCCTGTATACCTATTCTATTCTGTCCTGTCCTGTATATCTCTCTTCTCTTCTCTTCTCTTCTCTTCTCTTTTCTTCTCTTCTCTTCTCTTCTCTTCTCCTCTCCTCTCCTCTCCTCTCCTCTCCTCTTCTCCAATTCCATTCCATTCAATCTTCTCTTCTCTTCTCTTCTCTTCTCTTCTCTTCTCTTCTCTGCTCTTCTCCTCTCCTCTCCTCTCCTCTCCTCTCCTCTCCTCTTCTCCAATTCCATTCCATTCAATCTTCTCCTCTCCTCTCCTCTCCTCTCCTCTTCTCCAATTCCATTCCATTCAATCTTCTCTTCTCTTCTCCTCTCCTCTCTCTCCTCTCCTCTCCTCTCTCCTCTCCTCTCCTCTCCTCTCTCTCTCCTCCTCCATTCCATTTTATTCCATTCCCATTCCATTCTATTCTATTCTATTCTATTCTATTCTATTTTATTCTGTTCTATTCTAACCTGTCCTGCCCTATCCTTTCCTTTCCCCTTTCCGTTTTCTTCTTTTCCTGATCCTATGATCCTGATCCTAGGATTTTTATGCTGCTCCACCACGTCATTGTCCTTTTACACCGTTTCCGGCTGTGTAATGCTGCTCCTAAAAAACCTGGCAGCCCCTCCCCTCCTGCGCCATTTCCCTTGTCATCAAAATTATGGATGCCCCAATTACTTCGGTTCCTATTGTAACCAGCATTAGACGTAATTGATGAATTTAAGTGTGTCTAACCTTGTATAGCAGCATAGCAGGGATAGCAGCATTTTTCATTTTTTTTTTTTTTAAGGGCATCCCAGGAGACAGGATACACACATCAATCCTGCCAGCGTAGACTCACCAAAGTTACACAAACCTCAAATACCGAGAGACCTAAGTAAATTAGATATGGATATGAATAATCAATCAATCAATCCCTCTCTCTTTGCTTCTCAGCCAGCAGCTTTTGCCAAATGGAAGCTTTTAATGCAGTCTGAAGTAGCTTTCCGTCCATCTGCCGTCATTTCTACTTTAGAATAAACTGGGGTTTTTTTGTCTTAAGGTTATCTGAAAGTGGGTTTTTTTTTTTGTTTCCTTTCTTTTTCTGCAGTTGACTAGCACAGAGTCCCTTGCAGTAGCAATAGCACTTAGACTTATATACTGCTTATATATATATACTGCTTTACGGTGTTTTACAGCCCTCTCTAAGTGGAATCATGTGACTCCGGGACACTGCAACCGTCGTAAATACGAGTCAATTTTTTTCTGACCCAGGCTTCCTAAACTGTAATTGCGCGCACGCTGATTTTAAAAACAAGACTTATTTTCTTGCAGCGCTGGGAATTGTTTTCATTCCCAGCCGGAATTAATCTCAAACAATCCCCTGAGATAAGCACACACCTTTCAGTTCTGTGAAGTGCTGCCAAAAACAGAAGTATCAAGTGAACTAGAAAAGAAACCAACTGAAGTCCAAAGAAAACCCAACCGAAGTACAAAGAGCTTCCAGAATGATTCTGAACCGATCGAACTACTTTGCTTCCTGCAAAGGTTTTGTCATCTTGGCCTGACCTTTATACCTTATGGGAGGGGCAGTCCCCTCCCAGCCTTACTCCCGAGTTGCCCCTTTTCTCTTAGCTGCTTTTGCCTTCTAGCAGCTCTGCACACACACACACTGGGAACAGGCTCCCCTGGGTCCTCTTCCTCACTGCTGCCAGATTCTGGAGGCTCTGGAGGCAGCACCCCACTCCCAGATGGCCCTGGCTCCATCTCTGCATCAGACGCAGGACCCTTGTCTGAATCCTCTCCAGACTCCCTGACTGGTCCCCGTTCTTCCCCACGGTCCAATTCCGCTGCCGTCTGCACCGGCTGCTGGTGAACCACAACATCAGTTGCCAAGCGTCCGAATGTAAATCACATATGACACAGGAAGGCTGCAGCAGCCATGTGAAAAATGGTCATAAGTAGAGGTGGGATTCTTCCGTTTTGGACTGGTTCTGACTGGCTGGCCCCTCACACCCCTCTCCTCCAGAGGGCCTCCAGACCGTCCCAGAGGCTCAAGGGAAGCCTCCAGACCCCGGGGCAGGCAAAAAAACGGCCCTCCCGGATATTCCGATAGGCCACGCCCACCATGGCCACACCTACCCAGCCACCCGGGCAGCGAACCGGTGGCTGGGATTTTTTTTTAACCCCACCCCTTTTCCTAAGTCCCTCTTTTCAGGGCCGTTGTAACTTCAAACCGTCACTAAACGAACGGTTGTAAGTCAAAGACTACCTGCATTCTCTCATTTCAAGGTTGGACTCTAGTTAGGGAAGTTATTTCTCGACCTCATTTCATAAGAATTGGCGAAAAGCATGTTTTCTACTGCTTCATCTGTCGCTGCCTTTTTTTTTTTTAAAGGTACCTACGACGCTGAACTTAATTACGATTCTTTCCTGGTTTTGCTGTAATTTTATTTACATGTCTTATTTCTCGACTGCTTGGTAAGTCTCTTGAGGCAATACAAGCCAAGTCGAGAGCTTTAAATAAATAGAAACTCAATGTTACTTGGCCAGAAGCCTAATTTTTTTAAAAAGCAAGCCAAGCTTTTCCATACAACTTGTTGACTGAAGTATCTTTCCCTCCGTGCTTGAATCTTTTACACTAGGTGTAAGAGCTGTTCCGCTGAGAGGAAATTAATGCTGAAAGAGTGCATAAAGACTGCTACATGGGACGTTTATTCAAGTCTGTTCCTCTGTAAATCCTTCTGTAATGTTGATTTCAAATACTTTACAAATGTTATATTTTTCCTTTAGAGGAGGGACAGACAATAAACTTCCCTTCTTTTTATTAATTCAGTATGTTTCCAGTTTTACGGGGTGCACTCTATTTAGTCCCTGCAATATTAAGTTTAAAAAAAATATTAATTGCATCATGAGTTTTTTCCTCCCTTGGCTCGTATTTGTTAAAACAAAACCTGAATGAGCCAGAATTCTCCTTCTTGAAATTTTTTAAAGCAGTGTCTTTGTTGCCCGCAAACTCCATCTTAATAGCCAGCCAGTCAACAATTAAAAAGCCACACACACACAACAGGCATTGGGTAAATACCACACAAACAACAACGCAAAACACACAGTGATGAGAGAGAAGTTCTCCTGCATGAGACCAAAAACTCGGAAGGTAAAACCTCTCATCCAGGTGTAACCGACCCAGATTGGATCCTGTAACATTATTCTGGGACACGTATATCCGCCTGCATTCGTAAAACTCTTGAAGTTGCTAAGGCCGGACACCTCCGGGTTAGATCATAGTTTGGACAAGTGCTGAAACCAGGTTCCCCTTTTGCCCGCGTGCAAATAACCAGCCATTATTTTGCACTCTCTTTGCGTAAAGACAAATTTATATAGGTCCGAGTTCCATTCTGTATTTCAGGGCCTATTGTTTTCTGTCTTGGCATAC
Organism: Pseudonaja textilis; assembly: GCF_049901715.1. Lineage (NCBI taxonomy): Eukaryota > Metazoa > Chordata > Lepidosauria > Squamata > Elapidae > Pseudonaja > Pseudonaja textilis. The sequence continues at coordinate 5,001,808 of NC_141996.1, read as the reverse complement.
ACTGTCCGAATAGTCCGAATTTTCGATAAAGAATAAAAGCTTGCTGTGCTCACTCTCAACCTGATTTTAGAAAGTTCCTGATTTGACTTTTTTTTATTATTTCCCCTCTGAAATAAAAAGTGTTTTGTTCCTGAGATCCTTTCCATTGGCTTTTACCCATCCTTGGAGGTCTCTGTGATGTTGCAAATTTAGAGCCCCATTCTTGGGTGGTTCTTCAGTGCAGTTCCCGCAATGAATAAAAGCCACAAGGAGTTTTTGCAGTCCCCATTCACTTTACTTGGCTTGGCATTCATATATTCTCAGTGGATTGTGCCAACAGTCGTAACTTCTGCTGTGGAGCGACATCACCCATTCATGGAAAGAAGTCCAAAAATTGGGTATTTCGGGGCTGAGCCATGAAAAACTGGCTGAGTAGCGGGATTTTGAAGTATATTATTCTCTTTGAAGAAAAAATGGGGAGACGGGGAGAGAACTACAGAGAGTGGGAGAGAGAGAGAGTTGAAAGTATTTGCAACAAAGAGAAGGAGAAGAAGGGAGGAAAGAAGGGAAAAAGGAAAGAGAAAATGAGGAAAGAAGAAGTTAGGAAAGAAAAAGAAGAAATAGGAAGGAAGGAAAGGAAGAGGAAAGAAAGAAAGAAAGAAAGAAAGAAAGAAAGAAAGAAAGAAAGAAAGAAGAAAGAAAGAAAGAAAGAAAGAAAGATAGAGAAAGGGAAAGAAAGAAGGAATAAAGAAAACAAGGAAAGAAAGAAAGCAATGAAAGAAAAAGAAGGAAAGCAGGAAGGAATAAATGGAACAAGAAGAAAAGAAAGAAAGAAGAAAGGAAGGCAGGGGGAAGGAAGAAAAGAAAAAGGAAAGAAGGAGGAAGTTACGGAAAATAAGGAATGGGAAGGAAGGAAGAGGAAAGAAAAAAGGAAGGCAGGGGAAGGAAGGAAAGAGAGAAAGAAAGAGGGAAGGAATAAAGGAAACAAGGAAGGGAAGGGAAGGAAGGAAAGAAAAAGAAGGAAAGAAAATGGAACAAGGAGGAAGGAAAGAAAGAAGGGAAGCTGGCAAGGAGAAAGGAAGGAAAAGAAAGAAAGAAAAATTAGAAGATAGATAGATAGATAGATAGATAGATAGATAGATAGATAGATAGATAGATAGAGCAGAGCATTTAAGAAATCCAGGCCAGCGAGCAAAATTAAAGGCGCCATTGTGCAGTCCGTCTCATGAAAGGGCTCGTTTGGACATGAAAAATAGCCCTGGCTTTATGATGAATGGCATGTCCTTACCTGCGCCGTTAACGCTGAGTTAGCAGAGCGTTCTGCCTTCTGTGATGGAGACCCCCTTACAACTCCCTTTTCCCCTCCGTGGGCCGCCTTCTTCGGGCAGGAATGATTAATTGCATCCCAGTAGCCCCTTGTCACTTATCCGGCAATCTTTGTTCCCCACGACTGAACCATCTGCTAAGCACTTCGGGGACTGGCAATACGCTTCCAACTCTTTTTTTCCCCCCTGTTTGCTCCTGGAAGGAGAGGGTGAGGGAAGGGGGAGAAAAAGGAGGTGGAAGCTGCCAGGCCTCTAAAAGGATGCCATAGTGCCCGAGGTTGATAAAGCCAGCCTCCTTGCCTCGGTGATGGTCCCAAGAGAGGGGAAGAGTTGGCACATTAAGGGCATCTCTGCATGCCTCTCCAGAGGGCCTGAACGGCCCACCTGCAAAAGGATAGCATTAGCAATAGCCCTTCGACTTATACACCGCTTCACGGTGCTTCACAACTCTCTCTGACCAGTTTAGAGAGTCAGCATGTTGCCCCCTCAACAATATGAGTCCTTCTGACCTTGGAAAGATAGAAGGCTCAGTCAACCTTGAACCGGTCAGGATCGAACTCCTGGCAGTGAGCTGAATTAGCTTGCAGTTCTGCATTCTAACCATTATGCCCACCCCAGCTTGTTCCTTTCCTTTCCTTTCCTTTCCTTTCCTTTCCTTCCTTCCTTCCTTTCCTTTCCTTCCTTCCTTCCTTCCTTCCTTCCTTCCTTCCTTTCCTTCCTTCCCCTTTCCTTTCCTTTCCTTTCCTTTCCTTTCCTTTTCCTTTCCTTTCCTTTCCTTTCCTTTCCTTTCCTTTCCTTTCCTTTCTATCAATGGGAAAACCAGATTCACTGAACAAACGTGTTATTAATGTAAGAACTGCAGTGATTTCATTTAACAAACGCGGCGAGAAAAGTCGTAAAATAGAGCAAACTCACTTAAATTTCTCACCTAGCAATGTCAATTTTTCAGCTCAACTGTGGTCGTAAGTTGAGGACTGCCTGCATTTAATATCTTAGTATGATTTATGTTGATTGCTTACTTAGTACCCTATGACTATCACTGAGTGTTGTATCTTATGATTTATGATAAGTGTATTTTATGATTATAATCATGATTTATCATTTGTTGCTTGTATGTACACTGAGAGCTTATGCACTGGAGATTAATTCCTTTTGTGTCCAAACACACTTGCCAATAAAGAATTCTATTCTATTCTATTCCATTCTATTCTATTCCATTCCATTCCATCCCATCCCATCCCATCCCATCCCACCCCACTCCACTCCACTCTAGTCTACTCTACTCTACTCAAACAGGCATAGCTTACTTGTGTTCTTCTATGTACACTGAGAGCTTATGCACTGGAGACAAATTCCTTGTGTGCCCAACCACACTTGGACAATAAATAATTCTATACTATACTAATTCTATACTATTCTATACTATTCTTCTACTCAACTCTAATCTATTCTCTATATTGTATTCTATTCTCTATTCTCTATCCTATTTTCTATCTATTTTCTATTCTACTCTACTCTACTCTTCTATGCTATACTGTATTATACTATATTATACTATACTACTACTATACTACTACTATACTATACTACTATACTATACAGAAACAGGCAAAGTTTACTTGTGTCCTTGTATGTACACTGAGAGCTTATGCACTGGAGACAAATTCCTTGTGTGCCCAACCACATTTGGCCAATAATGAATTCTATACTATTCTATTTCTATTCTATTCTACCCTATTCTACTCTACTCTACTCTATTCTATTCTCCATATTCTATTCTATTCCCTATTTTCTATCTATTTTCTTTTCTATTCTTTTCTTTTCTACTAAACTCTTCTATAATCTACTACACTACGCTACACTATACTATAACGGAAACAGGCAAAGCCTACTTGTGTCCTATGTACACTGAGAGCTTATGCACCGGAGACAAATTCCTTGCTTGCCCAACCACACTTGGCCAATAAACAATTCTAATTCATGTTTCCACGTTTTCTCTTCCTTGCTTTGCAGTGGACTGCATGGACCCCACTTGCTCAGGACGTGGCGTCTGTGTGAGAGGGGAATGCCACTGCTCCGTGGGCTGGGGAGGGGCCAACTGTGAGACCCCGAGAGCCACTTGTCTGGATCAGTGTTCGGGCCATGGAACCTTCCTGTCCGAAACCAGCCTCTGCACCTGCGATCCCAACTGGACCGGGCACGACTGTTCCACAGGTAATTGCACCTATGAATGTGCCTTCGTTGAACCTTTGCGTGTCCGTCTGGTGGCAGAATGACAGTCTACGATCTTGTAGATCTCCCCGTTCCTGAGACCTACAAGGCAGGTCTCTTGTGGTCCACGCTTGGGATGAAACGCCTACGAATGGCAAGTGGCTGTTTTCTTACCTTTGCCTAAGTGGGATGCAGTGTTTGCAGTGCAGTACTGCAGGCAAGCTCTGCCCACTGCCAGGAGTTTGATACCGATCGGCTCAGAGTGGACTCATTAACCCGGGGGGGGGGGGTCAAACTCGATTTCACCGAGGGCCGCATCAGGGTTGTGTTTTTGACCTTGGAGGGCCAAGGTGGGTGTGGCCAGGGTGGGCACAGCCAGCTTCATGGCACTTGTGTTGGGGGTCGGGTGTTTCTGCGGCCCAAGCGCTCTGCCAGTGAAAACAGGCTCCTGAACTTCGTTTTTGGCTGCAGTGGCCTTCTGCGACCCTCCGCTAGCAAAAACAGAGCTTGGCGGAACCATGTACAGTTCCATTTTTGGTCGTGACAGCCTCCTGCAGCCCTCTGCTAGTGAAAACGGAGTCCCCCACCCCACCCCCCCAGCTCCGTTTTTGCTGGCAGAGGGCTGCAAGAGGCTGTTGTGGCTGAAAACGGAGCTCGGGAGCACCACACACAGTCTCACCAAGCTCCGTTTTCGCTAGCAGAGGCACCATGGTCCTGACATTCACTGCTTCTAGGATGGCACTGCAAGCCGGAGCTAAGCACCCTGAGGGCTGGATCCGGTCTGCGGACCTTGAATTTGACACAGAGGTGGGATTCAGCAGGTTCTGACCAGTTCTGGAAAACCGGTAGCGGAAATTCTGAGTAATTTGGAGAACCGGCAAATCCTACCTCTGACTGCCCCCCCCCCTTTATTCTCTGCCTCCCGAGTCCCAGCTGATCGGCTGGATCTCCTTTGGCTGCCCTGCCCAGGAGAACGGAGCTGGAAAGCAGGTTAGTGGGGTGGGGAGGGAATGGGGAATGGTTCTAGAAGGCCATCTTTTCGATATTAAGCAAAAATCAAGAAGACGGAGCCATAACCTGAAACCGACAAGAGGGAACTTCAAAAGTTACGTCAGAAAATATTGCTTCACAAAAAGAATAGTGGAAGTTTGGAACCAACTTCCAGCAGAGGTAGCGGACCAGTCATCAGTACAAATAGTTCTCAACTTACAACTTTCTGTTTAGTGACCGTTCAAAGTTACAGTGACATTGAAAGACGTGCCTTGTGGCCATTTTTCACACAACTGTCACATAGCATCCCCAGGGTCCTGAGATCAAAATTTGGATGCTTTGGCAACGGGTCCCTATTTATGACGGTTGCAGCATCCCGAGTTATGTAATCTCCCTTTACGACCTTCCGCGAAGTAAAGTCAACGAGGAAGGCAGATTCACACAACAACCAGGTTGCTAACTTATCAACTGCTGTGATTCACTTAACAACCATGGCAAGAGAAGTTGTAAATTGGGGGCAAAACTCACTTAATAACTGTCTGCCTTAGCAACAGAAATTGGGGTTTAAGCATGCTTGGGATGAACACACACGTCCATCATCCAACCCAAAAATTGAGTTTAAACCTGCTTGGAATAAACACATCATTCAACAAAAATTAAAACGATAAAATAAAAAAAAAAAAAAAAACTCAAAGGGAAGACTTGATGGGCCACTAGGTCTTTTTCTTCTGTCACCTTTTGTTGTGGCCTGTTGACCGCTGGCCCCTCCAGCAGCTGAATCAGAGGAAGAGGAGGAGGCGTGAGAGTTAAGGTCAGCATTACGGCAACCTGGGAGCTCCCAGGGGGAGGAGGGAATGGAGCTGGCAGAGAGGGGGGGGCGGAGCCTGGGCCGTCCGTCAGCCCTCAGATGGAAAGTCAATAGCCCCCAGGTCTGGAGGTGGCTGATGTGGAAGAGGAGGAATAGCTGGGTTCAGTGCCTGATGCACAGAAGGCAGAGGAGAGGAGAGCAGTGGAAATCTATGGGCCGGTCCTTGGGACGGAAGAGCCACTGCTGCTTGCGAGGCTCTGGGGATAAAAGGCAGTGGGTGGAGATGAATAGATGTAGCAAACAACTATTCCCAGCAGGATAGACTTGTTATCCTGCGGTAAGAGATAAACTTTTTGCCGGGGCTGTTGGTACTCCTATTGAAGGAATCATTGTGTCTGCGTTCCAGGGAAAATCCATTCCGGTCAGTAACTCCAAGATAAGTATAATCTCAAAGTACTTTTATTAGAATAGCAGCTGGCACATTCTGTGGAATTCCAAAACTAAAAGTTTCCTGGCTTCCCCACAATGTCCCAACCTACAAACCATCCCCTTTTTTCTCATCACATGAATCAATCCCAAAGTAAGTTCCAATTCTTTCTGCGCCACACTCTTTAACCTTTGTTGAGGTAATTCCCCATTAAGAGAATGAGCGCATACAGGGAGACGTATTTGAGAGAAGTGTTTGAATAATACACACACAGAACACAGATACACTGTACAGTAAATGTAGGTTTTTACTTCCAGAAAGGTTTAAGCAAAGTCCAAAATAAGCAATCCAAAAGTCATTCACAGGTAAATCAGTCAGTTTTTCAATCCAGGGATAATCCAAATATCAAATTCCAGTGTCAAAAACAGTTCAGTATCAGACTTACATTAAATCCAGTAATATCAGTCAATTGGAAGAAATGGAGCAACGGCAATACTTTCCAACAGAAGGAAACAGAGATAATCACTCAGACACACTCTCTTCTGAGACTAAGACTAAGACAAACCAGGTTTCTGGCTCCATCTTATGGCCGTTTGAGAAACCACACCCAATTACAGTTTTGCATTTTCTTAAAGATACAGTTTTAAAATGTTTATCCTGGTTTATATATTTCTAACCCAAATGCCTGTTAGGTGACTTATATTCCTAACAACCTTGAACTATCAAAAGAATTATATTTTGTCTACCAAGAGCTACTCAATTAACATCACCCCTCTCCCACTTTCTCCAGCTCTGTGGCAGCGATGAATCATGATTGCATAGCTGACACATTGCTTCAACCACAGAGGGCTTGTCGTGTTTGGCGAGCTGGGTTAAAAACACCGTTCTATGTTTATATGGAGGCTAAAAGCAAGCTTTTTTTAAAAAAAAATCCCAAAGTGACCTACCCGATTCTCTATGGCTGCAAGAAACATTATTCAAGCACTCGCTCAGGTTTGACCTGAAGGGGAATTTACCTTTTTAGTGAATAACACACAAATTCATCTTTTGGGAGCTCGAAGTTGACTTGGAGAAATGAGCGAGAGTTTACCGATCACCTTAGCGGAGACTTTTGGCCAGGAGGCACAAAACAATAGTAACGTTAACCTCGGAAGTAGCTCCATGAAGGATGAAGTCTGAAGAGCAAAGGTTGGGTGTAATTTTGTGCGGCTTGCAAAAAAAAGCAAGCAGGGTGTTACAAAAGGTAAGAGCGGAGAAAGGCGATGTTTTGATTTGTGACCTCGTGACAGGGGCTAGTTTGTCATACAAGGAGGGAAGAAATAGTGTGCACATTAATTTATGAGGGAGGACAAGCCTCCAGAGAAATTCTCTGCATTCAAAAATAACCTCCACTGAGAGGATTATAGGCGTAGAGTTGAGGATGCTAATTTTTGCACTGTGCAAAAAATCTAATCATCCTGTAAGAAGGATTGCAAGAACTAGGCCTGGCTAGTCTAGTGAAGAGAAGGACCAGGAGAGACATGATAGAGGTCTTCCAATATTTGAGGGGCTGCCACAGAGAGGAGGAAGGGATCCAGCTATTCTCCAAAGCACCTGAAGGCCAGATAAGGAATAATGGATGGAAACTGATCAAGGAGAGATTCAACCTGGAAATAAGGAGAAACTTTCTGACAAGGAGAACAATCAACCGATGGAACAGAAGTTGCCTTCAGAAGTTGTGGGAGCTTCATCACTGGAAGCTTTTGAGAAGAGGCTGGACTGCCATCTGTCAAAAATTGTGTAGGGTCTTCTGCTCGGGCGGGGGGTTGACTAGAAGACCTCCAAGGTCTCTTCCAACTCTGTTATTCTGTTAATATTTTTATCTTCGACCACTTAACGTGACTTCTTGCAAAACTACAGAACTTCTGGAGCAAACTTCCACTTTCAGCCTTCCCGGAAAATCCTCCACTAAATATTCTGGTTTTTATTTTTTTTATTTTGGTTAGACAAAGTGAAAAAAGGGGAAAGTGAGTCATTCTCATTTACTGGAGTTAAAAAAAAGATATCCTGGAGGGAATTAAAAGGACTTTAATACGAGTTGTGCGATGACTAATCCAATCTCCAATCCCATGGCCCCTTTTTTCAAACTGGGAGTTGATAATTTCCTTTCAAAAGTAGCTTTTCTAAAATGAAAAGCAATTGTTTTCAGTCAGTTCAGTTCACTTTATCGTCATTACACTTCATGCAAGAAAATTAAATGCCATCTTCAGTGTACATTATAACCATAAAAATAAAACACAAACACACATTCTTTGCATTCTATACAATTGAATTGAAATGATATTGCATTCATATTGTACTATACAATAGAATATATAGTAAAATATCGCATTATACAATAGATAATACTGTATAGTGTAGAATATACAGTATTATACAATATTATATATTATTATAATATACATTATATTTATGTATATATTATACACATTATATGCAATATATATTATATGTTATATCTACTACTGCATAGTGTAGAATATACATTATTGTATAGTATTATATGCTTTATTATACTGTGTATTATGTACATTATATACATGTATTATATACATTATATGCAATATATATTATATATTATATACAGTATATACAGTAGAATATCCAGTATTCTACCATATAGTGTAGAATATGCATTATTGTACAGTATTATATACTTTATTATATATTATGTACATTATATACATGCATATATTATATACATTATATGCAATATACTGTATATTATATACCATATATATAGTAGAATATCCAATAAAATATTGCACTATACAGTAAAATATATAGTAGAAAAGAAAACAGCGAAGAAGAATGTTTCCTTTATCAAAGCAATTTGTCTCAAAAGACAGTTGTTATTTTTTTTCAAAATATGTTGGAAGTGCCCCAAAGCTTAACTACAGTTCATCCCTCCTGAACTCTCCATTCTTATGAGATTCTCCCAAATCCTCGTGAATTGCCACCAGGTGGGTTTGGCTCATGTCCCCTATTTCGAATTTGCAAAATGGTTGGCCATCGCTGACCATCAGGAGGCTTGACCACCCAAGAAGTAGACAAGCCAAGCTCCAAGGAAGGAAGGAAGGAAGGAAGGAAGGAAGGAAGGAAGGAAGGAAGGAAGAGAAGGAAGGAAAACGAGGAAAAGAAGGAAGGAAGGAAGGAAGGAAGGAAGGAAGGAAGGAAGGAAGGAAAAATAGAAAGGAGGGAAGGAAGGAAGGAAGGAATGCAGGGAAGGAAGGAATAGTAGGAAGGAAGGAAGGAAAACAAGGAAGGAAAAAACGAAGGAAGGAAGGAAAGGAAGGAAGGAAAACTAGAAAGGAGGGAAGGAAGGAATGCAAGGAAGGAAGGAAAAGTAGGAAGGAAAGGGAGGAAAGAAAACAGGGAAGGAAGGAAGGAAAACGAAGGGAAAGAAGGAAAACTAGGAAGGAGGGAAGGAAGGAAAACAGGGAAGGAAGGAAGGAAGGAAAAGTAGGAAGGAAAGGAAGGAAGGAAAACAAGGAAGGATTCCTTCTGTGCTTCTTGAGTTGGTAGGCAGGTAGATGGACGGACAGAAACTGTTGTGGATTTCCTAGTCACCATTTCTACAGCTCACCTCCTGCCTGCTGCATTTTGACCTCAGCTTTCTCAGAGGCAAGCGGGACTACTCTAAGAAGGCCCTGGGTGTATCCTAGAGGGCACACCGCAATTTCAAAGCTCCCCCAAGCATTTCGGAGCCAGATAAAGGAATCTTTTGTGAACGGTTCACAATGCAGGCCAGAGAGAGAGAGAGAGAGAGAGAGAAGAGAAGAAAGAAAGAAAAGCAACGTTCCCAAACGCCCCAGATCTGGTAACCAGAGCGATAACCCACTGCAAATAGACTTTGCCGGCCACACTTAACTTTTCAGGAGATTTAGCGGCCCGATTGTTGTGTTGTTGGATTTTTTACACTCAACTAGTTTTTAATTAAAAAATTGACTTTTGTCCCTTTCCTTCTGAAAGGGCCCTTTTGGATTCAGCCCAGTCGGTGAAAGCCACAGGAGGTTGTGTGTGTGTGTGTGAGTGAGAGAGAGAGAGAGAGAGAAATATCATATTAGAAAGTTTAAAAAAAAGAGTTTCAGGCATCAGTGGATCCCACCAAGCCACGTCCATCTCCTTTTCCCGCTCTTTTTTGTAATCTGCTTCTTAGATTCTTAAATCAAAAGGGATTAGACTCAGGATCCGCAAGAATCCCTTTCATTTCTCCTCCCCGCCCCCCCAAAAAACTCAGGATAAGTTAGTGGAGTGTGTGGCTTGCTTGTTTTATTTACTTGTTTTATAACGGTGACTTTCTGATTGTTTCTTTCACCCCGATCTCCCTTCTTTCTACCCCACCACCCCTCCGCCTGACACACACACACACCCATGTTGGAAGTTAAAACCCACCCTTCTCCTAGGAAAATGAAATATTTTAGGATATACTAAAAAGGCAGAATATTTCCCCTTAAAAAGAGAAGTAGAAGCTCAGAAGCAGAAACTTACTTCCCCCCGCCATAATTTTTCCCAATATGTCCAGAGTATATTCGTGAACTGGAATAGAGCTTGGTAAACAAGGTCAGCCAACGAATAAGCATAGCAACTAAATCAGCCAATGAGGACTGTTTGGAAAGTGAAACCAGAAGTAGCCTAGGCGTGGCTCTGTATTAAGCTCTGAAGCTATGTTGAGCTCTGAGTCTGTCTGTTGAGAATGAAATTGCTTCTCTCCTCTGCTGTGTATAATGCTGGCCTGCTGAACTAAAGTGAAACTGAGGCCTGTTTCTGAGCTCCTGAGCTGCTGTTCTGCTCTGAACTGTAACATGTCTGCTTCTGTTTGAGTTTGCTCCATGTTGGAGACATCTACAACTGGTATTGTAAAATTGACTTTATACGTTCATAACGAAGTTAAATGAAGCCTCATCCATCTGTGTTTACTTTTCTGGCACTGAATTTACGCTGCAGTACTCTGAACACAATATTCTAATTCAATGTTGTAGCCCAAAAATTATCTTATTTTCTTTGATAATTTCTTTCTTTTTTTAAAAAAAAAAATTTTTTTTTCCTCCTTCCGCAGAGATCTGCGCAGCTGACTGTGGGGTACACGGCACTTGCGTTGGGGGCTCCTGCCGCTGCGAAGAGGGCTGGATGGGGGCGGCTTGCGATCAGCGAGCGTGTCACCCCCGCTGCAACGAACACGGGACCTGTCGGGACGGCAAGTGCGAATGCAGCCCCGGCTGGAACGGAGAGCATTGCACCATCGGTAAGAGGAAGAAGTTGGGCAAGAAAAGACCAAAGGGTGGAGAGAGGATATGGGGGACAGAGCATGCTTAGCGGAATCGGTTGGACGTTAATGAAGCATGCAACATTCTCTCTTTTTTTTAAAAAAAAAATATTTTTACGTTGTTCTTGCATTGTTCACGTCCCCGTCTCACACATTTCAATGCCGTGATTCTCCCCTCAGCTTTGCAAGCCCACAAGGTCCTTTCCTTTGGCCAGACAAGCCCCCCCCTCAGCGATGGAGAAACACAAGTCAAGGTTGCGAGAGATCGTCGGATGACCGATGCAATAGGATAGCAATATCAGTAGCCCTTAGACTTATATACCGCTTCACCATCCTTTTATAGCCCTCTCTTTTCCTTTCATTCTCCCTCTCCCTCTTCTTCTCCCTCCCTCTCTCTCCCTCCTTCTCTCTCCTTCTTCCTCTCTCACGACCCCTCTCTCTTTCTCTCTCATCCCTACCCAGCTCCCAGAGTTGTCAAAATCCACAGTGTCAGAATCGTTTCCTTTGAAAAGCACTTATTTAAACCATATCGGTATAAAAATAAGAGCCCATAAACTAAGGATTAGTTTAGCAGACCCATAGAAAAAATAGTTCCACGTGAGGGGCAGGCTGTTCCCCAAAGAAGTACCCATTTCCTTCCATTCGCTCTTTCTTTCTCCTTTTCTATCTAGCAATAGAGAACGCATATTGTTAGCTCATCAGAATAGCAAAAAACATTTTAGCTATCCCGCCATCACTGTCAAAGTGGTTTTAGGTTGGACAGAACCACAATTTTGGGCGCTTTAAAAGAACTATGAACCTCAATTTTATTTTGTCGTCTTCAAAGGTGATTAGACAGACCAAGAATTGGAAATAGAAGATAATATTTGTAGTTTAAGGTTGGATTGTGGGGTCCTTGGTGGTCTCAGAGTTTGGTTGGTTTGAACTGATGATGTTACCTAGTTGAGTAACGAAACGTCTGCATGAAAATAACCAAGCTCAGAGAGCGTCGAGACTCTAAAAGTCCTCCTCCTCTTTCTGCTTTGCAAACACCACTCCCTTATAGCACTGATGATGTTACCTCGTTGGGTAATGAAACGTCTGCAAGAAACCATGCTCAGAGAGCACCAGGGGCCCCACGGACCAAGAAATTAATTCATGCAAAACGCAATTTCCAGATCACAATTTCTTACCCTAACCTTAAGGGAATCAGTGCAGCTGTTCAGTTAGCAACACGGTTGTTAAGGGAAATCGGCTTCCCCGTTGCTTGTCAGGTCACCAAAGGTGATCACACGACCCTGGGACTCTGTGATCGTCATAAATACAAATCAATTGCCAAGCATCTGGACTTTGATCACGTGACTTTGGGAATGCTGCAATGGCCACAAAGCATGAAACATGGTCATAAGTCTCTCTTTTTTTCAGTGCCACTGTAACTTTAGAATAGAATAAGAAAGGAATAGAATAGAATAGAATAGAATAGAATAGAATAGAATAGAATAGAATAGAATAGAATAGAATAGAATAGAATAGAATAGAATAAGAAAGGAATCGCATAGTATAGAATCGAATAGGAAAGGAATAACATAGAATGGAATGAAAATAGAATAGAATAGAATAGAGGAATAGCATAGAATAGAATAAGAAAAGAATAGAATAAGAATGGAATGGAATAGAATAGAATAGAATAGAATAGAATAGAATAGAATAGAATAGAATAGAATAGAATAGAATAAGAAAGGAATCGTATAGTATAGAATAGAATAGGAAAGGAATAACATAGAATGGAATGAAAATAGAATAGAATAGAATAGAATAAGAAAAGAATGGAATAGAATAGAAAATAGAATAGAATAGAATAGAATAGAATAGAACAAGTAAGGAATAGCATAGAATAGAATAAGAATAGAATAAGAATGAGAATAGAATAGAATAGGTGGGGAAAACATTCATAAGTCACTTTTCTCACAAATAAGGACCCCTGTACTAAATTTTCTCTCTGATGGGAAATATAATTGCATTTATAAGCCATCGAACGGAGCCTAAGCTACCACTTCTAAATGGCCCAGAATTTGACCCCCATCTCACACCAAATTTAAGTCTTTGTCTCCTTTCCTCTCTCTCTCTCTCTCTCTCTTTTTCTGCTTACAAATATGAATATTGAGCTTTTTGCTTCTCCGTCAGACATACCAGAGTCTAGACTCTCGATGGGGAGGGGAGAATAACCCGCCCGAAATTCTTTCAAAGGTCATGTCCCTCCCCCCACCCCCCTCCCCACCCCCAGGTTGGGTGGTCCTCTTGAGCCAGTGCAGGAAGGGGGGTCGGGGGGTGGGGGAGGGAGCCCTGGAAAACACAAAAAGATTGAAGAAAGAGTGTGGGAAGGGTGCGGAGTGAAGAAAAACACTTCTCCTCTCAGCCTTCCTCGGTCACTTGAGCGGGAAGAAGAGGGAACTTTTACACTCGCAACCTTTCTCTCTCCCCAGAAGTTACTTTCCCCCTCTCTTTTCTGAAGTTGCCAGTGGCAGGAAGGAAAAAAAACAATTCAGTCACACCGCTGTGAGTGAAAATGTCTGGCCTTGTTTGTAGACTTATAAGACATACACAGGCGCTCTCCCTGCCGCCCCTTCTCTCTCTAGATATGTATATATCTGTCTCTCCCTATCTCTCTTCCTCTCTTCCTCTCCATTTCTCTTTCTCTCACTCTCTCTGTTTCTTTCTCTCTCTCTTTCTTTATCTCTCTTCCTCTCTGTCTGTTTTTCTTTCTCTCACTCTCTCTATTTCTTTCTCTCTCTCTCTTTTTCTTTATCTCTTTTCCTCTCTATGTCTGTTTCTCTTTCTCTCACTCTCTCTGTTTCTTTCTCTCTCTCTCTTTCTTTATCTCTCTTCCTCTCTGTCTGTTTTTCTTTCTCCCACTCTCTCTATTTCTTTCTCTCTCTCTCTTTTTCTTTATCTCTTTTCCTCTCTATGTCTGTTTCTCTTTCTCTCACTCTCTCTATTTCTTTCTCTCTCTCTTTCTTTCTCTCTCTTCCTCTCTGTCTGTTTCTTTCTCTCACTCTGTTTTTCTCTCTCTCTCTTTGTCTCTTTATCTTCCTCTCTATCTCTGTTTTGTCTTTCTCTCACGTTCTCCATTTCTTTCTCTTTGTGTCTTTGTTTCTCTTTCACTCTCTCTGTCTCTCCCCCCCCCTATATAGATGTACATATCTGTCTCTCTCTTTATCTTTCTCTCTATCTCCATTTCTTTCGCTCACTCTCTTTCTCTCTCGCTCTCTTTATCTATTTTCCTTTCTATCTCCGTTTCTCTTTCTCTCACTCTCTCTGTTTCTTTCTTTTTCTCTCTTTATCTATCTTCCTCTCTATCTCTGTTTCTCTTTCTCTCACGTTCTCCATTTCTTTCTCTTTGTGTCTTCGTTTCTCTTTTACTCTCTCTCTGTCTCTCTCTCTCTCCCCCCCTTCTCTATATAGATGTATATATCTGTCTCTCTCTTTATCTTTCTCTCTATCTCCATTTCTTTCTCTCACTCTGTTTCTTTCTCTCTCTCTCTCTTTATCTTCCTTTCTATCGCTTGTTTCTCTTTCTCTCACTCTCTCTGTTTCTTTCTTTTCTCTCTTTATCTATCTTCCTCTCTATCTCTGTTTCTCTTTCTCTCACGTTCTCCATTTCTTTCTCTTTGTGTCTTCGTTTCTCTTTTACTCTCTCTCTGTCTCTCTCTCTCTCCCCCTTCTCTATATAGATGTATATATCTGTCTCTCTCTTTCTCTTTCTCTCTATCTCCATTTCTTTCTCTCACTCTGTTTCTTTCTCTCTCTCTCTCTTTATCTTCCTTTCTATCGCCGTTTCTCTTTCTCTCACTCTCTCTGTTTCTTAAGTTTCTCTCTCTTTTTTTTCACGTTCTCCGTTTCCTTCTCTTTGTGTCTTCGTTTCTCTTTCACTCTCTTTCTCTCTCTCTCTCTATGTTTCTCTTTCTCTCCCTCCGTTTCTCTTTCTTTGTGTTTGTTTCTCGGTGTGTATGTATGTTTCTCTTTCTCTCACTCTCTTTTTCTCTCTCCATCTCTCTCTCCCTGTGTCTGTCTTTCTCTCTCTCTCTCTCTCTATGTTTCTCTTTCTCTGTGTGTCTCTTTCTTTCTGTCTCTTTTCTCCCCCCTCTATCTCTTTCCATCTCTTTCTCCACTGTCTCTCTCTTTTTCCCTGTCTCTTTCTCTCTCTTTTCTCCCTCCCTCTCTTTCTTTCTCTCTCTCTCTCCAACTCAAAATCTTTGTAAAGTTTATTTTCGTTTGCTGAGCCCATCGTCAATGGACTTGCCCTCCCTCTTTGTAAGAGAGGTTGATTAATCGCCTCAGGAAAATTCTCCTTTTGGAGAAAGTAGAAAGAAGATGAGAATATCCCAATTATGAGGGCCAGATAAGGCCTCTCTCGGCTATAAATGAATCCTGTGGTCAATATTAGTTGTTTGTTTTGGAGCGAATAAGCAATTCTCTATCCCAGGGATCAAGATCATGCCTCTTGTTGCAGTCTGTTCTTGTCTCCCTTGACGCTACTACGACATGGCAACCGTCATAAATATGGACCAGTTGCCAAGCATCTGGATTTGGATCACAGATTTTGATCAGTGCCTTTGTAACTTTGAACGGTCACTAAATGAACTATTGTAAGGCAAGGACTGCCAGTACACATCTTGTTGGGTTTCTACCACCGATAGGTGGCTGGCAGGAAAAGCAGAAACAAGAAAAAGATTGTCTGTGGAGATTTTTCCATCATCCAGGTCATGGTTGTCCCCAAGGTGCTTTTTATTCTTCAAGAGGCAAGTGGACCTTCTGGTTTTTCTTTGAGGGTGTTTCACTTCTCTTCCAAGAAGCTTCTTCAGCTCCGACTGGGTGGTGGGGAATGGATGGATTTACACTCCTTGCAGATAGCTGGTCATTTGCATTCTTCTTAGAGGGTCGTCGTGGCCACTTGGAGGTTTATCTGTGTCCTCGGGGTCACCTGAGTGGTGCAAATGGGTTGAGGAGCTTTCTTGGCACCTCTGAAAGGACTGGATTTGTGGAGCTGTGCGTTGTGCGGGACGTTTCTGCAACATAGGCAAACCTCCAAGTGGCCTCAACGACCCCCCTAAAAGGATGCAAATGACCAGCCGTCTGCAAGGAGTATCAATCCTTCCTTTCCTCCACCATCTGGTCAGAGCTGAAGAAGCTTTTTGGATGAGAAGCGAAACCTCTTCAAAGGAAAAAAAAAAAAAGCAAGAAATTCCGGTTGCCTCCTGAAAAAAGCACCCTTAGGCGAAAGAATGACTGCCGCCACAGTGTGAGGTTGCGAGGTCGGTACCCAATGACCTGCTTTTGCGGGTACCCCGATTTTTCCCACCTTGCATCGATCCAAATTCCGTTTCCCCTTCTTTGAACGTATGCTGCTTCCCCGCCCGCTTTGATCCTGCCTCCCGACAATATCCGCTTGACCTCCTATTGTTGTTATGTCGTCGTCGCTGCCGCAACCGTTGTTATTTTGTCCTTCCTCCCGACCCTGCTCCTCTCACAGCGCCCCAGCTGCTATTTTAGCATCAATGTCTCGTAGTGAACTGTACTGCACTTTTTTTAAAAAACAATTCAATCCTACTTTACATGTTCTGTCTTTTATTTTTTTCCAAGCTCACTATCTGGATAAGGTAGTGAAAGGTATGGTGGCTTTTCTTCTTTTCATGTCTTTGTATGTTTCGATCCAGCCCACCCCCGTCCCCTGCCCTGCACAAATCTCAGCTTAGGAGCCCCTTCCTCCCATCTCCACAACCTCACCATTGTCACCTAAAGTCTAGCATGACATATATATATCTTGATTATATCGGTTTCTCCAGCGTAAGATTGGCAGTATCTAGGCAGCGTTCGATGAAGTCTCATTCATCATCTTCAGGCTTGTGTCTTCGGCTCTGTGCTTCTCAGAGCCGAAGACACAAGCCTGAAGATGATGAATGAGACTTCATCAAACGCTGCTAGATACTGCCAATCTTACGCGGAGAAAACCCAATAACCAAAGATCCACATACAAATACCCGCAGAACCTCAGAAAACATATATATATATATATATGGCATTCAGCTTTGTTCAGGTATTTTCCCACGTCATTGTAATTGTGCTTTTAAAGTTGTAGCAACGTTTCGGCAGAATCTCATCTGCCATCATCAGGCTTCTGTATACAATGTATACAACTACAATGTATACAACTACAATGACATAGGAAAATACCCGAACAAAGCTGAATGCCATACATGTAAGTACCCGCAAAAACTTAAGGAATATATATATATATATATATTTTCCCTCAGGGATTTAAGCCCAGGAAGTCCATTTCAACTCCATCCTTCTGTAACTGCAGCTTGTCTTCCACTAATGTCCTATCTGTGTGGCTTCTGTCTTCTCCATTCATCCCTCATCCCAACTTAGACAGGTGATGTGGTTTGGGAGGAGGGAGGTGCCTCTGCAAGGATGCTTTTAATTCTTTTTTTTTTCATGGTACAACTCAGGAGAAGACAAGGTGAGTAAGACAATACGAAGCCTTCTTTGTTCACAAGAGCCCGGAGAATAATCTTAACCGTGGCCTCTCCCTTTCAGGTTGGAAGTTGGCTGGCAAATATTTAAGATAATGTTTGTCCGTCAGCCTTTTCCCAGTTTTAGTTATAAAAATAACATAAAAATGAGGCAGGAAATCAATACAAATCAGTTATTTTAACCTTCTTTTCAGAACTTCCAAACTTGCAGATCTTGAATCCTTTTCAACCATCCTGGCCCAAATACAGTTTTATTAGCACTTTCTGATCTCACGCACAAACATAAAGACACACAATAATGCTCTGCCCTCCACCCCACCCAAAAAAAAACCCAACCCCATTTGCAAAACTGGTAGACAAACCAACATAGATTCTTTTTCACAGATGTCCGCACGAGAAATCTTATTCCAGAGAAGCCCATCATGCTTTGTAGGGGAGATTGAAATTCTAGACCCTCTAAGCACAGGGGTGTTTCCTGCTCTTTTAAAAACCACACATTTTCACAGATACGGTACTTTTAACAACCCATCCACCCACCCACCCCCGGGGGTGTGGGGGGGGGGAAGCCATTAAAAGTTGGCAATTTTTCTTTCCCCTGGATTTTCCCTGGATGTATAGTGGCTACCACTCTGGGTTGAGGCTAACTCTGTTAAATCGAATTTTAATTCCTTTAAATTAATTGTAATTTAATTTACTGAAGTCTAACTGTAATAGGGTGGTGGTGGGGAGATAAAAAGAAACTGGGAACTATTTCCTCTGCTGTTTTAAGACATGCCGCTAATTACAGGCGTTGTACAGAAAAGCTCTAGGCATGAATGTCATCTGAGTTTGTCTGATGACAGGACAATAAATTCTATTGGGTTGGACACAGGTATCCTTTTGGAAGCCCAGTGGTGGGGCTAAGAGTTATTGTGAAGGGCAAGGCAGAAAGGTTGTGTTGAGCCCACTTGAAGCAGTTTATAGAGTCAACCTATCACCCCCAACAATCTGGGTCCTCATTTTACCCACCTCAGAAGGATGGAAGGCCGAGTCAACCTTGAGCCGGTCAGGATCGAACTGCTGGCAATGGGCAAAGTTAGCCTGCAATACTCATTCTAATCACTGTGCCACCATGGCTCCTTCCTTCCTTCCTTCCTTCCTTCCTTCCTTCCTCCCTCCCTCCCTCCCTCCCTCCCTTCGCAATAGCACTTAGATTTATATATCGCTTCATGGTGCTTTCCAGCCCTCTTTAAGTGGTTTACACAGTGTCAGCCTCTCTCCCCACCAACAATCTGGGTCCTCATTTTACTGACCTCAAAAGGATAAAAGGCTGAGTCAACTTTGAGCAGGTCAGGCTCGAACCGCTGGTAGTGAGCAGCGAGTTAGCCTGCAGTACTGCACTTCTAACCACTGCACTACCACAGCTCCGTCGTAAGTTGAGGACTGTCGGTTCACCTCTCCTGGCCTGTTTCCTTGAGGGTCCAAGAAACAGGCTCGTTAAAACATCTCATCACGCTCACATCCTCAACTACTGCTCCTGAGTTCTATCAGAGTAACGTAGCGTCGCTCAAAATACAGTATACATATAAATATATTGTTTAAATTTTGGAGGATTACCAGGAGCCGGAAAAAGAGTAGCCCGAAAAACTTTGGATCAGGTTAGCGCGAATGCCGCGCCGGTAAACATTTCCATTCACCCTAAGCAATGGGAAAATCAGCAACGTGGTGTAACTTCCAACTTCCATAAATCTCCTTGACTTCGGTGGACAGGGATGCCTGTTGGAAGCGGCTGACAGCTCGCTGTTGTTTAGATTGCTGTAATTATGAACACATTTTGCAGAGCTGCCCCAAATCAGCTTTCCTGATCTGAGTGAAGAATAATTGGTTGCATTCTGTTTTAATCCGAACCAGCCTCTTTATAAGGGATCCTGTCTTCACCAGAGATAATAAAGAGGAGTTTTAAGAGGTGTTTTGGTCTCCCGTGAGGAGCGTGGGAACAAACGCAGATTTTTTTCGGCACCCTCACCAAACTACAATTACAGGAAATCCTCGATGTTCATTTAGTGACGATGCAAAGGTTAACAACGCGCTTGAACGAATAAAAAAAATTCAAGCTTAACAAAGTATAGATTGTCCTCGGCCTGAGACCACAGTTGAGCCCCCAAAACTGTCGAAGTGAATCTCCACGGTTGTTAAGTGAGTAAGACAGTTTATTCAGCAAATTTGGCTTCCCCGTAAATTTCACTTGTCGGAAGGACACAAAACTTAGCGGTGGAAATTTCGGGCTCAATTGCGGTCGTAAGTCGAGGGCTACCTGCATTACCGCATACCCAAGCCGTTCGATTTCACGCCCACGGGGTAAAATATTGATCGGAGGTGGACAAATTTCCTCGAGGAACAAAATGGCCCCAAAGAAGCAAATCATCGCTCCATCTTTCTTTGCACATGCGAACGGGCTTGTGAATCTTGCTCTCCAGTGTTAATTAGTCTTCTCCAACTAAACTTCCCTTTTCTTTCCCCCCTTCCAGAGGGATGCCCCGGGTTGTGTAACGGCAACGGTAGGTGCACACTGGACATGAATGGGTGGCACTGTGTCTGCCAGCTGGGCTGGAGAGGGACAGGCTGTGACACGTCCATGGAGACCGCATGTGGAGACGCAAAAGACAACGATGGAGGTAAGATTCCTCCTGCTCACCAGGTTTACCGATCACGAATCTTCATTTTGCATGGATAGAAATGAGAATGTCATGCCCCTGTCGGAGTCTGAATCCGAGGAGGAAGATGAACAGCTGACAGGCTGCAGGAGTGTGGCTCTGTAGGCTGTGGAGGAAACTGGGGAAGGGCAAAGTCCGGCTGGGAAGAGCAGGGGAGAGGTAGAACAAGGGAGAGGGAGTTCAGAGGAAGACCTAGGCCCACCCCCTTTTCATCCTAGGGCACGCAGGGAGGAACGGAAAAGGGAGCAACGTGGGTTGCATGGCTTACGGGGGGAGGAAAGGGCCCTGATTCCCTTCATTAGCCATACCTGGGAATGAGAGTTTAAAAGAGATGCATGCTGAGTGTAGCAGCTGCTGGGAACAAACATGACTTTCGTTGCTTATCAGTGTTCCTGGCGTCTTCTCAACCATGTTGAGTTATTGCCGTTCCTTCACATCTGGAATTCTTGCTCCTGCCCTGCCAACCTAATTACCTCAGTTTGGCTTAAGTGGATTTATAGTTACAGTTTGTATTGACTATGTTTTGGACTTGATTCTCTGCAGCCAAAGGCTGTTCCTGGGAGAGTTTTTCTCCGGCCAAAAGGTAACCAGGACATTGGGGGCAAAGTTGGAGCTAAAAAAGGGACTCTTGTTGATTATCTGACTGTGTTGCCTTTGTGCCACGCCCCTTTGGGTCATCACAGAGAGCAAGGAACAAACCGAGTTCCAGGTCTGAAACCAAACGGCCCCATTTGGGATGTCCTATCTGAACATTTCAAAGTTGGGTTGGACCAAAAGCCAGTTCAAAATTGGCTTTTTTTTTTTTTTTTGCTATTCAAAATCTTATAGATTTGTGTCATAAAGGAAAGATTCCTGTAGGCTGCTATGAAACTGATACCGTTTTCTGTGTAAAATCCTCTGCTCCAATAAAAGAATCTTTGTAGCTCAAGGTTGAATCATGGAGTCCCTGATGCTCTCTGAGCTTGGCTGCTTTCTTGTAGACATCCCATGACCCAACTAGGTAACTTCATCAGTGTTAGAATGGAGTAGGAGGAGGAAGAGGAAGACTCTAGGGTCCTTCGTGCTTTCTAAGCTTGGCTATTTTCTTGCAGATGTTTCATTACCCAGCTAGGTAACATAATCCTTGCCTAGATGCACCATCTATAAAACGTCTTGTATAAACAAACTGTTGTAAGTCAAGGACTACAGTATCCGTAGACTCGATTCCTTCAACTGAAGGGCCCTGCAGGCGTTGTATGTACCCTCACACGCTGCCAAGACTACATGATTTTCGGAGAAAGGAAACGAGACAAATCCCACTCGGAGCTTATCTATTTCAGAGGATTTAAAAGTGCCTTTTTCCCCCCCTGCCTAAAATGTTCAGACGATTGAATGCTTTAGGTTAGTCCGGTGTGGTAACAAGTCCAAATTGCTTCCTTTGGGAAAAAGATTTGGGGAGGGGGGCTGAGACAGGAACTGACAGAAATAGCCTGCTGCCCCTTCTGATAAACTCCCTCTCCCAAGGCTCTTTTCTTCCCCCTCGTGAAATTAAATATCCCCATTCTCAGTTCAATTGACAGCCGGCCCAAGGCCATCATTCTTGTCTAGATGTGTCAGAAATACGGATTTAGAGCCGTAATCTGTACTTCTGTTGAATAGAGGGGCGGTGGGAAATGACCACATTTAGCATGTTTTTTTCTGGAATACATCTATATCAAGAGATATTGGTACAGGGATTATAAACCGTGGTGGCACAGTGATTAGAATGTGCTGTCCTGCCCACTGTCAGGAGTTCGATCCTGACTGGCTCAAGGTTGACTCAGCCTTCCATCCTTCCGAGGTGGGTAAAATGAGGACCCAGATTGTTGGGGACAGTAAGCTGACTCTGTAAACTGCTGAGAGGGAGCTGTAAAAACTCAGTGAAGAGATATAAAAGTCTATTAGGAAGGAAGGAGGGAGGGAGGGAGTCAGGGGAAGGAAGGAAGGAAGGAAGGAAGGAAGGAAGGAAGGAAGGAAGGAAGGAAGGAGGCACAGTGGTTAGAATGCAGAATTGCAGGCTAATTCTGCCAACTGCTAGCAGTTTGATTTTCACTGGCTCAGGGTTTACTCAGCCTTCCCTCCTTCTGAGGTCGGTAAAATGAGGACCCAGATTGTTGGGGACAGTAAGCTGACTCTGTAAACTGCTTAGAGGGGGCTGTAAAAACACAGTGAAGAGATATACAAGTCTATTGGGAAGGAAGGAAGGAAGGAAGGAAGGAAGGAAGGAAGGAAGGAAGGAAGGAAGGAAGGAAGGAAGGAAGGGGGAGGGAGGGAGGGAGGGAGGGAAGGAAGGAAGGAAGGAAGGAAGGAAGGAAGGAAGGAAGGAAGGAAGGAAGGAAGGAAGGAAGGAAGGGGGCATGTTGGCACAGTGGTTAGAATGCAGCATTGCAGGCTGACTCTGCCCACAGCCAGCAGTTCGATCCCAACCGGCTCCAGCTTGACCCATCCTTCCCTCCTTCTGAGGTGGGTAAAATGAAGACCCAGATTGTTGGGGGCAATAGGCTGACTCTTTAAACCGCTTAGAGGGGTATATGAAGTGGTATATACATCTAAGCGCTATTGCTATATTCGCAGGTTACAGAGCTGAATATTCTAGATGCCAAATCTTTCACCAACCGGTCTTTGTGTCTTTGGTCCACAGATGGGTTAGTGGACTGCATGGACCCCGACTGCTGCTTTCAGTCTCTGTGCCAGACCAACACGCTCTGCTTGGGGTCTCCAGACCCCCTGGACATAATACAGGAGATTCAGATCCCTATGTCCCAACAGAAGCTCTACTCTTTCTATGATCGGGTCAAGTTTCTGGTTGGCAAGGATAGCACGCACGTCATTCCTGGAGAGAATCCGTTCAGCGGAGGGTAAGTTTCCTTCCTTCCTTCCTTCCTTCCTTCCTTCCTTCCTTCCTTCCTTCCTTCCTTCTTCCTCCCTCCCTCCCTCTTTTCTCTGTCTCTTTCTTTTTGATCTCCTTTCGTTCTTTTTTCTTCCCTTCATTCTTTCCTTCTCTATCTGCTTCCCTCTTTCCCTCCCTCCCTTCTTCCTTCTTTCCTTCCTCCCTCCTTCTCTTTCTCTGTCTCTGTATCTTTCTCCTGTTTCTTTCTTTCCTTTTTCTCCTTTCACTCTTTTTCTTTCCTTTCTTCCATCCTTCTTTCCTTCTCTACCTGCCTCCTTCTTTCCTTCCTTCTTTCCCTTCCTAGCTTTCAAATTTTATTGTATTCATGGAATGCAATGAGAATAAAGGTATTCTATTCTATTCTACATTCCAATATCTCATCTCTTCTCTTCTCTTC
Source organism: Pseudonaja textilis (assembly GCF_049901715.1). Taxonomy (NCBI): domain Eukaryota; kingdom Metazoa; phylum Chordata; class Lepidosauria; order Squamata; family Elapidae; genus Pseudonaja; species Pseudonaja textilis. The sequence continues at coordinate 4,978,253 of NC_141996.1, read as the reverse complement.
TCTTCTCTTCTCTTCTCTTCTCTTCTCTTCTTTTCTCTTCTCTTCTGTTCTATTCCTCCATCTTTTTTTCTCTTTCTTTCGCTTTCTGTCTGTCTCTTTCTCTTCTTTCTTTCTTTTTCTTTCTTTCTTTCCTTCCTTCCTTCTTTCCTCCTTCTCCCTCCCCCTCCCTCCCTCCCTTCCTAGAAAGAAATCTCAGAAGATTTGGAGAAAGGCATTTTCCCTCATGGTGTTTCTGTCTGCAGTGCTTGGGGTTGTAGGTACCTGGATTTGCAAATGTACGGCACACAGCGAGCGCTCTGGTACACCAATTACACTTCAGGTTCAGCTTTAATAAGCGTTTTTTTTTTCCCCCTTGAAAATCAAAGGTTCGTAAGGAGTTCATAGCCTGCGTGTTATGATTTTATGAATGATTTCTCTCCCTGAAGAGTTTCTTGTAAACTCTGCACACGCCACGTACTGTAGCTACCTTCTGTCCCTTATGCTCAGCATAATTTAATATTATTATCCTGGAGTCTTATACTGATTAAATTCTCTGAGAGCGGTGATTTATGCAGCCCAAATGGCAAAAACTACAAGAGGGGGGGAGAGAAAAGGAGAGAAAGAGAGAGGGAGAGAGAGGAGGGGAGAGGGAGAAAGAGAGAGAGGGGAGAAAGAGGGAGGGAGAGAAAGAGAAAGAGAGGGGAGAGAGAGGGAGTGAGGAAGAGAGGGAGGGGGAGAGAGGGAGAGAGGGAGGGGGAGAGAGAAAGAGAGGGAGGGAGAGAGAGAAAGAGGGGAGAGAGAGGGAGGGAGGAAGAGAGGGAGGGGGAGAGAGAGGGAGGGAGAAAGGGAGAGAGAGAAGGGGAGGGGAGAGAGGGAGTGGGAGAGAGAGAAAGAGAGGGACAAAGGGAGAAAAATTCAGAGTAACCATGGACTATTGCAGAAAAATGCAAAAGGGGGAAAAAAACACAGGGAAGGAATGGATTAATTAAGCAAAGACAATGGAGGCAAACATACAAAGGCACTGATTGGTTCCTGCTCTCCTAAAGGCCCAGAATAAGAGGAAAAAGAGACCACACAGGATGGCTGGTGAATTCTGGGAGTTGAAGTCCACCCATCTTAAGGTGGCAGAGGTCAAGAAACACCAGCATAAAGAATTACGGGGCCAGTCTAAAAAAAAAAAAAAACCCAAAATGACTGGAGCAGCCATCCTTCTAGAACAAAAGATGTCTCGGTGTGGCACCCGCAGCTGTTAAGGCGAATCACTGAAGTTGTTAAGTTGGTCTCACTAACTTAGTTAAAATGAATCTGGCTTCCCCACTGACTTTGCTTGTCAGAAGGTCTCAAAAGGGGATCACGTGACCCCTGGGACATTGCGACCGTCATAACTATAGGTCAGTTGCCAAGAGGCTGAATTTTGATCATGTGACTGGAGAAGCTTGCAACGGTTGTAAATGTGAAACATGATCTTAAGTCGCTTTTTGGGGGTGCTGTTGTAACTTCAAACGGTCACTAAATGAACTGTTGTAAGGCTCTATACAGGTTCTTCCTTCTGTTCCTCAAAGTTATTCCTTCTGCCCTTTACAAATGCTAAGAAAGAGAGAGAAAGAAGGGGGGGAGAGAGAGGAAGGAAGGAAGGAAGGAAGGAAGGAAGGAAGGAAGGAAGGAAGGAGAGAGAGAGAAAGAAGGGGGAGGAGGGACAGAGAGAGACAAAGAAAAAAGAAAAACAGGAGAGACAAAGAAGGAGGGAGGGATTGAAAGAAAGAAAAAGAAAGGAGGGAGGGAGGAAGAAGGGAGGGGGAAAGAAAAAGAAGGGAGAAAGAAAAGGAAGGGAGGGAGGGAGAGAAAGGAAGGAGGGACAGAGAAAGAGGGAGGGAGAGAAAGGAGGGAGGGACAGAGAAAGAAAAAGAAAGAAAGAAAGAAAGAAAGAAAGAAAGAAAGAAAGAAAGAAAGAAAGAAAGAAAGAAAGAAAGAGGGAGAGAAAGAAAGAAGGGAGGGGGAGAGAGAAAGGAAGGAGAAAAGGAAGGAAGGAGAGAGAAAATAAGGAGGGAGGGAGAGAATGAAAGAAAAAGAAAGGAAGGGAAGGAGAAAGAAAGAAAAAAAGAAAGGGAGGAGAAAAAGAAAGAAAGAGAAAAGCAGGAGAAAGAAAGAAGGGAGGGAGGGAAAGAAAAAATGAAGGAAGGAGAGAAAGAAAGAAAGAAAGAAAGAAAGAAAGAAAGAAAGAAAGAAAGAAAGAAAGAAAGAAAGAAAGAAAGAAAGAAAGAAAAGGATAATCAGCCTCAAGATAGAGAGGTTCACATTAGCGATGAATGCTCTCCTTGGAAGAGCCAAAAGGCCAAATTAGGGACATCATCATGAAGAGAATCTCTCGGTGTGGGTGCTAAGTGACCCCCCCAACTGAATGGCCTACCATCAATCAATGTTTTGCCCTCCGTGACCCTTCCCCACTCCGGAGGGGGAGACCAGAGGTCTGGGTCTCATTTGGAGTAGAGTGCAGGAGCTCATGATGACAGACAGTTTAAGGATGCTTGAAGATAGCAAAGCAAACAAGGAGAAGTAACTAGCCAGCAAATCCATCAAGGGATGCTCAGGTAGCACAAGAGCTCCTGATAGCAGCTCACCCAAAGGATGCCGGAAAAATATCCTTTGCAGGTGGAATTTGGACTCCATTTGTGGCCATAGGGAGGCTTATTTCATGGTGGACCCTCTGCCTAGCCCAACTCTATGACCATCTCAAATAAGTATTTAAATAAAAACTTTTGGGAAGGAGGCATTTTAATTAATTTAAATATTAAATTAATATTTTAGGAAAGATGAGGTCTTTTAACTAGACATAGAAAGAATTGATAGATGTCCATTTTATTCTCTCTCCCTCCCTCTTTGTCCCTCTCTCTCTCTTTCTTTCTCCTTTCTCACTGTCTCTCTGTGTGTCTCTTTCTGTGTCTCAGTTTCTGTGTGTGTGTGTGTGTGTGTGTGTGTTTCTGTGTTTTTCTCTGTGTGTTGCTTTCCCTCTCTCTTTTTCTCTTTCTCCTTTCTCTCTCTCTGTCTCTGTTTCTCTCTCTGTTTTTCTCGCTGTCTCTCTGTTCCTTTCCTCCCCTTTCTTTTCTCATTCTCTCTGCCCTTTCTCTTTCTCTTTTCTCTCTTTCTCTCTCTCTCTCTGTTTCTGTTTCTTTCTCTCTCTGACTTTCTCTTCTTTATTTGTGTGCATCTCCGTTTTTTTCTCTCCCTCCCTCCTCTGCCTCTGTTTCTTTTTCTATCTCTCTTTCTTCTTTCTACCCCCCCCTTCTTTCTCTCTCTTTTGTACATACACAACATTTAGGTGCTTTATCAGCCCATTTGATCCTTAGAAAGCCAAAGAATAAATTCACTTAAGAATTTCATTTCAAAGGAAGTGAAATTTCCTCTGTCTCTCAATTTCTCTGTTTTTCTCTCTGTCTCTCTGTTCTTTTCCTCCTCTATCTCTTCCCTTTCTTCTTTGTTTCTCTTTCTCCTTTCTCTCTCTTGTTTCTTTCCCTCTCTCTCTTTCTCTCTCTCCCTCCATTTCTCCCTGTCTCTCTGTTCTTTTCTCTCTCTCTCTCTTTCTCCATTCTGCCTCTCTCTCCTTTCTCTATGTGTCTCACTGTTTCTCTTTCCCTCCCTCCATTTCTCGCTCTGCCTCTCTATTCGACTCTCTCTTTCACCTTTTTGCCCTTTTCTCTTTCTTTCTCTCTCTCTCCCTCTCTCTCATACATACCCAACATTAAGGTGCCTTTTTCAGCCCACTTGATCCTTAGAAAGCCAAAGAACAATTCAACTTAAGAATTTCACTTCAAAAGAGATGGTCACAGACGGTTGGCTTACCTGAACTCCATCAGGAAATTGAAGGGCTTCCGCTCCCTTTCAAGAAGATCTAATTTCTGAGCAAATAAAATAAATAAAATTGAAGTGCCGTTTTTTTTTTTTTCCACCCCACTGACTTGCTCCTGACACCTTAACGCAGGTGGTCTACAGTGGGATTTGTAAGCAAACCCAAGTGGTTGGATCACTTACACTTGGGCTTTTGGGCGGCACACGACTGGCTCAAACTTAAGTGGTTGTCCACTAGATCTTCCTAGATCCCTAGATCCCTCCCTCCCTCTTTAAAAACTAATGAGCACATTGTGGTTTTGAGCAAGGAGGCATCGCAATGCGTCCAAAGGAGAAAAACGCTTGCTGTGAATTTGTTTTTGGGAGGTGGTGAGAACATACATTCACACATGGAAGTCATCAAACAGCTGGCTCTCTTTCTGTAAGAGCTGTAAAATGACCATTAAAACGTCAATTATTTTCATCAGTAAGAGGAGGTGGAAAAACCCACCTTACCCGTATCCTAAAGGTGCTTTTTTTCTCTCAAGAGACACATGGAGTTTCCGGTTTTTCTTTTGAAGACATTTCACTTCTCATCCAAGAAGCTTCTTCAGCTCTGATTGAAGAGTGGGGAATGGAAGGATTTTGTATTCCTTGCAGACAGCTGGTCATGTGCATCCTTTTAGGGAATCAATGAGATCATTTGGAGGTTTATCTGTGTCTTGGGGTCACCCTGAGTGGTGCAAATGGGCGTGGAGCCTTCTTGGTTGCAGGATGTTTTCTGCCCTGCATCTAAGGACACAGACAAACCTCCAAGTGGCCTCAACGTCTCTCTAAGAAGAACGCAAATGACCAGCTGTCTGCAAGGAATATAAATCCTTCCGTTCCCCACCATCCAGTCAGAGCTGAAGAAGCTTCTTGGATGAGAAGCAAAACGTCCTCAAAGAGAAACCAGAAAGTCCAGGTCACCTCTTGAAAAAAGCACCTTTGGGACAACCATAACCTGGATGACTGAGAATCTCCATGGACATGCCACCCATACGCATTAATTTATTAAAATAAACATATGATGTCCTGAACCAGATCTACAGAAGAACAGAAGAGAGGCAGCATAATATTCATCTGGGGTCTCCAGCTGCCAATTCCAGGGCTTTTTAGAATGTACAGGTAGTCCTTGAGTCACCTGTCTGTCTATTTCTTTCTTTCTTTCTTTCTTTCTTTCTTTCTTTCTTTCTTTCTTTCTTTCTTTCTTTCTTTCTTTCTTCTATTATCATCTATCATCAATCTATCATTTATCATCTATCTATCATCTATTATCATCAATCTATCATGTATCTATCATCTATTATCATCAATCTTATTGATCTATCATCTCTATTTCTATTATCAATCTGTCATCTATCTATCATAAATATCTATCATCTCTATCATCAATATCAATCTATCATCAATCTATCATCTATCATCAATATCAGTCTATCATCAATCATCTATCATCAATCTTTCATCTATTATCATCAAACTATCATGTATCTATCATCTATCTATATTATCATCAATCTTATTGATCTATCATCTATCTATTATAATTTATCATCTATCTATCATAAATATATATCATCTATCATAAATATCATCGATCTATCATCTATTATCATCAATCTAGCATGTACCTATCATCTATCTATTATCATCAATCTTATGGATCTATCATCTATCTTTCTATCTATTATCAATCTATCATCTATCTATCATAAATATCATCAATCTATCATCTATCATCATCAATATCAATCTATCATCTATCATCAATCTCCTAACTCTATCTATCATCGGTAGTCTTCGAGTTACAACCACAATTGAGCCCAAACTTTCTGTTGCTAAGTGAGACATTTGTTCAGTGAGTTTTGCCCCATTTTACGAGTTTTCTTGCCACAACTGTTAAGTGAATCCCTGCAGTGGAGTTAGTAATACAATGCAGGAAATGTAAACTTTGCTTATCAGAAGATCACAAATGGCAATTATCTGATTCCCGGGACCTGGTAGCTGTCATAAATATGAATCGGTTGCCAAGCATTTGAACTCTGATCACGTGACCAAGGGGGAGGCTGCAACTAGTGTAAGGGCAAACTGTGGTCGTAGCTCCCTTTTTTTCCAGTGTTGTCATAACTTCGCACGGTCACTAAACAAAGCCATTGTGAGTTGAGGACTACCCGTATTGCAAAAAACATCATCTACTGTAGTCCCATCGTTCACGGAGCCGTATAAAAGCCTGAGTGCGTCAAAATTCCACGCTTTCTTAAACACTTTAAATAACATTTCAACATCTACCTTTAACTGCTGTTTGGGGGGAAATTGGTTTTCTGTATGCTTTCTGCAAAAAAAAAAAATACAGCAAGCTTGCACTTCCATCTGTTTTATGACTTCCCAAGGAATCTCTTTTATTTTCCTCTACAATATTACTTTTCTGCCTAATTGAATTCCGAAACGGATAGAGAGCATCTCTGCTTGAACGAGTGCCAGGACAGCTTCTTTTACTTAAAATGCCTTCACCCAAAGTTGAGTCCGCTAGGTTTCATCCTGGATTTAACCAGAGGAAGCTTGGAGCGGGCCTCGATGAACCCGTGTCCTTTGGAACAGGGGTCGCCAACCTTTTGGACCTCAGGGACCACCAAACCCATAATTTTAAATCCCGCGGACCAGAAACCCTGGGAAAATCCCCAAAAAGTCTGCAGGAAAATTCCCCACCCCATTCTCCTACCGATCGATCATTCTTTATTTGGGATCGCAGGATACCGTCTCCAGCTCCGTTCTCAGGGGGAGAGAAAGAAAGAGAGAGAGAGAGAGAGAGAGAGAGAAAGAGAGAGAGAGAGACTTTTGGCTTCATGCAAGGAAAGCAGCAGAAGCAGCAGAAGTCTTTCTTTCTCTCTCTCTCCCAAACTCCGCCAGAAATGAGTCTTTGTGACACTTGTCATGCCGGCGCAGCCTCTTGGAGCAGGAGGCCTTGCAGGATCCCAAAGTCTCATTTCTGGCAGAGTTTGGGGGAGAGAAAGAAAGACTTTTACTGCTTTCCTTGCGTGCAGCCAAAAGCAGAAGAAAGAAGCGGAAAGAAATAGCCCGGTGGCCAGGTGAGGCATGTGGGGTGAGTGGGGCAAGTCCCCCTCCTCTGCCCCTTCCCCCCACTCCCCTCACTACCTCATGTTGTTCACAATGCAAGCAATGCAAGCCTTGTGTTCCCTGCGCAGCCTGGATTAATTGCTTTGGGAGGCGACATTTCTTTGCAGACCACCAAAATTTGCTCATGGACCACCAATGGTCCCCGGCCCACTGGTTGGCGACCAGTGCTTTAGAATATAGAGGCTTCCCAGACCAAGAAGAGAGAGACAGAATAACAGAGTTGAAAAGGACCTTGGAGGTCTTCTAGTCCAACCCCCTGCTTAGGCAGGAAACCCTATACTGCTTCAGACAAAGGGTTATCCAATCTCTTCTTAAAAATTTCCAGTGTCGGAGCATCCACAACCTCCGGTGGCAAGTTGTCCCACCTGTTAATTGCTCCAACTGACAGGAAATTTCTCCTTAATTCCAGGTTGCTTCATGGTTGCATTTCGGGTGCACAGCAACCAGCTTCGCCCTTTCCCGCAGTCACTTGACTGCGATTTATAATGTCTTTTGGTGGGAATCCGGTGTTTACTTCTGGTTTCCATCAAAATACACCCATTGTGGACAACGACATTGTGGTTGTTAAGTGAACTTATTGTTTGTAATGGGTGGGTTTTTTTTGCCAGAATAGGTTTCCAGGGAAAAAACATCATAACTCATGGTTGTGTGACCACAGGATGCTGAAAAACCGTCATAAATGCGAGTTGGTTACGGAGCACCCAAAATACGATCACGTGACTGCATGAGGGGCTATGTTTGTCAGAACTTTGGACCCAAATAGCAAAGACCTTTGGAGTTCATCATAACTTTAACCAGTCTCTAAAGGATTGGTCATTAAGCAAGGGCTACCTAGACCTATCTAGACCAGCTTAATTAAGAATTAAAGATTAAGCAGTTGCTTCTCCTTTACAGCGAAAAGAATTATGCGTCAGCTCTTCTTTTCTTTTTGCAATTCCTAACCTGCAAATTCATTTACATTTTTGACTGATTTGTGCAAAGCGTATAATAGAGAATGGGACTTTTCGTCTTTCGCTATAATGGCCAGTGAATTTCAGTGTGTTTTTACTTGGGACTTTCTATGTCACCCAAGGGAAGAGTAGTGGCATTAATTTAATCTCCGTGTGAATTATGCATTGCTTAGTAATATGACAGTTTAAAATTACTGTATGGCTATATTATCTACTTTTTTTTAAAAAAAAAAAGTAGCAGTGAGCTATCAAATATTAAGAAATTCCCATAGGTTTTTTTTTTTAAATTAAAAAAAGATATGGAGGAAAAAAGCCTCTGGGAGGATCTGATTAAAAATGGAATATATATATATTTGCAGAGTGAGAAGTGGGCAGTGTTGCATTGAAACCATTTCCAAAATAATTTCGAAAGGCAGACAAAATTGTAAGATGTTTCTAATTCAGTGAACTGCTAACTTCAAGTAGCTAAATCGGTGAATGTGCTAAATTGCCTAATCTTAATTTCTTATTGGCAGGACTTCTTATTAGCAGAAGAGATCATTTTAGTTTTAATATTTTATATTCCATATATTAAAATTGTATATTATGAAACCTTCCTGGACAGACCTGAGAAGGGTTTGGGGTTTTTTTTGCAACACCATTTTGCTTGTTTGACGATGTAATAACTGCATTTAGTCCAAGGTCTTCTGAAGGAAACAGCGGACTAAATTAACATTAACCGCGTTCCTGTGGGGCTCGGTGCATTGTGGGTAGATTTCACCTCTGGAAAGGACAGGTTGACCTTAAGAGAGACCAGATGTTGACAAGGCACAGCGTTAATTGGTTTTCCCAAAAGGGGGAAATTTAATCACCAGGAAGGGAAAATGAAAGACGAAGTGGAGAACTTAATTGCTTCATAATTTTTCATCTTTCTTCACTCCCTTCAACCGAATGCAGGTACCTCTGGGCTGTCCCATAATTCTTTAAAACCCAAGTTTAGAGATGGTCTCGGGTAGATAGGTATAGATAGATACGGATAGATAAAGAGAGGTGACAGAACTAGAGAAATAGATGATAGGCAGATATAGAGCTTGAAAAATAGATGATAGAGACAGATATGGAGATAAAGAAAGATGATAGAGAGATAAAGAGAAGATAGATAGATTTTCTATCTTAAATAGAAAAATAGATGATAGGTATGTATGTAGGTAGATAGTAGATAGATTAGAGAGAGGGAGAGAGAGAGAGAGAGAGATAGCTGATAGGTAGGTAGATACAGGAGTGGGTTTTTACCAGTTCTGTCCACCTCTGTAGAACTGGTAGCTCTGAAGAGCAGCAGATATAGAACCGGTTCTATGTCTGCTGATGTTTTTGCCCACCTGCCCACCTGGGCTGTTACTTGACCTTTATTTCCTGATTTTTTTCAACTTCAGCTGCCGTGCGAGGCCCAGCTGCAATTAAAAAAACAGGATAAAAGGGCTTTTTGAAAGGCTGCTTCTCTGCACGCAGCATGCTGATGACGATTTACAGGCACTCGCCAGCAGCTGTGCAGGGAAGCACATTGTAAATCAGTGAACCTCGTAAATGACCAAACTGGTAGTTAACCCTGTCAGATCCCACACCTGGGTAGATAGATGGATTATAGGTAGGTTGGTAGGTAGAGAGATGGATAGATAAATAGATAGCTGAAAGGTAGATAGATAGGTAGATAAATAGGTAGGTAGGTAGATAGATGGTAGGTAGATGATATGTATGTAGAGAGATAAAGAGATAGATGATAAGTAGGTAGGTGGATGGATGGATGGATAGGTATATAGGTAGGTAGAAAGGTAGATTGGTACATGGATAGATGATAGGTACAGTAGGTAGGTAGAGAGACAGAGATAGATAGCTGATGGATAGGTAGGTAGATAATAGGTAGGTAGGTTAGGTAGGTAGAAAGGTGGATGGATGGATGATAGGTAGGTAGGTCGGTAGATAAGAAGGATAAATAGATGATAGGTAAGAGAGAGAGAGGTAGATGATAGGTAGGTAGGTAGGTGGATGGTTGGATGGATAGATAGATAGATAGGTGGACTGGTGGATAGTGGATGGATAAGATGATAAACTCAATTTACCCACTTCAAAATGTAGATAATGCTCCGTTGGCATCTTTCCTGCATAGACAACATACTGCAGGTATCTATTCTTCGGTTTAGCTGTGCCCCAAATTTCCGCTGCTAAATGAAATAGTTGTGAGTTTTGCTCCATTTTAGGACCGTCCTTGCCACAGATGTTCAGTGAATCACCGCAGTTGTTAAGTTAGTAACATGGCTGTGGATTAGTGAATCTGGATTCCCCCTTGACCTGTAAGTCCAGACCTCCTGTATAGTACAATCAAACTTGCAGGGTTCTGTAATGCCAGCCTGTCCCAATCAAAATAATGTTAATCTTCCAGTGAAATTGATTTCTTGCCTGAATTAATCCGACACTGAGAGACTAACAATTAAGTAATAAGCAAGACCCCGGTCAAGGAGCTACCGAGTCAGACAAACAACCTAACGAAGGAACCCCCCAAGTCTACTCCCACCAACACCGACTGGGCAACTCAATTGTATATAAACAGAGAGCAAACCCCACTCCCTTCCAGTACTGATGATATTACCTAGTTGGATAATGAAATGTCTGCAAGAAAACAACCCAACTCAGGCACCAAGGACCCCTCGAGTTCTTGCATATATCTGCCTGATTTGTTTTCAGGATGTGGGGCCTCAGGTTTTGAGGAATTTGCCTTATGCAAATACACTATCATGTAGGCATATATATACACAAATATACACACACACACATACACACACACCTTTGCATTTCTCCCAGCCATTGTTGCTTCCAAAGTTTTCTGTTCACCTACATAGTTTTGCTTCAGATTCACCAACTGGGGTTTCAGAAACACCATTAAAGATACGATCATCCCTGAACACACATGAAGCATTAATACCACCCTCGATAAAGCCACCCTTGGAATAGTGCATCCAGTTTTGGTCGCCACGATGTAAAAAAAGGATGTTGAGACTCCAGAAAGAGGGCAGAGAGAGCAACAAAGAGGATTAGGGGACTGGAGGCTGAAACGTGTGAAGAATGGAATGGTGGCAGGAATTGGGTATTTCTGGTTTAATGAAAAGAAGGACGTGGGGTGACATGATAGCAGTCTTCTAATATTTGAGGGGCTGCCACAAAAAAGAGAGGGTCAATCTATTCTCCAAAGCAGCGGATTTTGGACTTCAGGGACCACCAAACTCATAATTTTAAATCCTGTAGACCACTAAATGTGAATTTTGACTGGCGGTGACTTGCTGATGTTTTCCCAGGCTCTCTGCAGAAAGCAGCAGAGACCCTGGGAAAATCCTCCCAAAAGTCAACAGGAAAATTCCCCACCTTGTTCTCCTACCGATCGATCATTCTTTATTTGGGATCGCAGGGATACCGTCTCCAGCTCTGTTCTCGGGCGGGGGGGAGGAGGAGAGACTTTTGGCTTCATGCAAGGAAAGCAGCAGAAGCAGCAGAAGTCTTTCTTTCTCTCCCCCAAACTCTGCCAGAAATGAGTCTTTGTGAGATTTGTCGTGCCGGCGCAGCCTCTTGGAGCAGGATGCCTTGCAGAGTCCCAAAGACTCATTTCTGGCAGAGTTTGGGGGAGAGAAAGAAAGACTTTTGCTGCTTTCCTTGCGTGCAGCCAAAAGCAGAAGAAGAAAGAAGTGGAAAGAAGCAGCCCGGTGGCCAGGCCAGGCGCGTGGGGTGCGTGGGGCAAGTTCCCCCCTCCGCCCTTTCCCTCCACCCCTTACTACCTCATGTTGTTCGCAATGCAAGTAACGCAAGCTTTGTGTTTCCGCGGACCATGTGGGCGGCACAGCTTTGTGTTCCCGCGCTGCCTGGATTAATTACTTTGGGGGTGACATTTCTCTGCAGACCACCAAAATTTTCCCATTGACCGCCAGTGGTCCCTGGCCCGTTGGTTGGTGACCACTGCTCCAAAGCACCAGAAGGTAGGGCAAGAAGCAGTGGATGAAAGCTTATCAAGGAGAGATCCAACCTAGAATTAAGGAGAAATTTTCTGACAGAAACAATAATTAATCAGTAGAGTCGCTTGCCGCTAGAAGTTATGGGAGCTCCATCACTGGAGATTTTTAAGAAGAGATTGGACATTCACTTGTCTGAAATAACAGAACTGGAAGAGACCTTGTAGGTCTTCTAGTCCAACCCCCTGCTCCGTCAGGAACCAATGGTATAGGGACTCCTGCTTGAGCAGGGGGGGGTGGACTAGAAGACCTTGAAGATCCCCCTTCCGACTCTGTTATCCATGCTCTCAAAGTGAGCGCTGCAGGAATCTTCCTTGTTGGCGTTTAAGACTGCAAAGACCTTTGTCCCTTGGACTTAATGCCTTTGAATTCCCCTTTGTACGGAAATAGCTCAACACCTGGCAACAATTGTCGGGTTCCCCAATGCATGTAAATCAAAGACAGTATAGCTGGAGGCAGTTGAGAGAGAGAGAGGGTTTTGCTGATTGAAATATATCCCCGTTAAAAGCAGTGCTTTCCTGCACATTAAAATCCAGAAGCTGGGAGTGTTCCAAGTCCGCATGTGGTATATAGATTGGAATAGGAAACATTCGGCCCTGCGCATCACTCAGGAGCCGGCACTCCAAACCGCATCTCTAAATTTAAAGAATCGAACCTTGTGTATGTAAACAGAACGAACTGCAGGTAGTTCTTGATGTACGACAAGCACTGAATCCAAAATTTTCATTGCTAAGCAAGGCAGCTGATCCAAATCCCGGCTCAAGTCTTTATCCATCCCAGTCAAATATTTGTCCAATAGACTAGACTAGACTAGAAAATAGAATGGAATGGAATAAAACAGAACAGAACAGAGTGGAGTGGAGTGGAGTGGAGTGGAATGGAATGGAATGGAATGGAATGGAATAGAATAGAATAGAATAGAATAGAACAGAATGTAGAATAGAACAAAATGTAGAATAGAATAGAATAGAATAGAATAGAATAGAATAGAATAGAATAGAATAGAATAGAACGAAGAACGAAGAACATAGAATATAGAATATAGAACAATAGAATATAGAATAGAATATAGAATAGAATATAAAATAGAATATAGAACAGAACAGAACGTAGAATAGAACAGAACAGAACAGAACGTAGAATAGAATGTAGAACATAGAATATAGAATAGAACAATAGAATATAGAATAGAATATAAAATAGAATATAGAACAGAATAGAACAGAACAGAACAGAACAGAATAGAATAAACAGAGTTGGAAGGGATCTTGGAGGTCTTTTAGTCCAGCCCCCTGCTCAAGCAGGAGAATCTAGGCCATTTCAGATAAGTGACTGTCTAGACCCGTGATGGCGAACCTATGGCACACGTGCGTGCAGGTGGCACGCAGAGCCATTTGTGCCGGCACGCGAGCCGCAGGCAAACTTACCTCACTGTGCATGCACGTGCCTCACACCTAATTTTCAGCTGGTTTGAGGCCATTTTCGGCCTCCCAGAGGCTTAAAAAAAGCCTCTGCAGGCTTTGCAGGATGAATAATAGGCCCGTTCCAGTGACAAAACAGGCCTATTATTCATCCTGCAAAGCCCTCAGAGGCTTTTTTCAAACCTCTGGGAGACCGAAAAAGGCCTCAAACCAGCCGAAAATTAGTTGTGAGGCGCAGTGCAGGTAAGGGGGGATTGTACATACATGGGCAGGGGGTGGGGAGGCGCACGCATTGCCTTCTGGGTGCTGGCATGTGAGTGCACGCACACAAGCGTGAGCACAATTTTTGGCACAGGAGCCCAAAAAGGTTAGCCACCCCTGGTCTAGATTCTTCTTAAAAACCCACAACTTCTGAAGGCAGCTTCTGTTCCACTGATTGATGGTCCTCACTGTTAGGTAGTTTCTCCCTAGTTCTAGGTTGCTTCTGTCCTTGATTAGTTTCCATCCATTGCTTCTTATCTTGCCTTCTGTTGCTTTGGAAAATAGGTTGACCCTCCCTCTTCTTTGTAGCAGCCCCACAAATACTGAAGGCTGCTATCATGTCACCCCAGTTCAAACCAACACCTTTGTTAAGTGAGTCATGCGGTCGTTAAGCAAACCTGGCTTCCCCTCTTAATTTTGTTTATCAAATGCTAGGCTAGGAAGGTCACTAATGGTGATGTGTGATTCCCCGGGACACTGCAAACCATCGTAAATACGAGCCGGTGGCCAAGCGTCTGAAATTCGATCACGTGACCCTGGAGATGCTGCAACGGTCATAAGTGTTGGAAAAATCCCGGTCATAAGTCACTTTTTTTTTCAGTGCCATTGTAATTCTGAATGGTCACTAAATGAATGGTTGTAAATTAAGGAATACCTATTTACTCTGGCCCAAACATGAAATCCACATTAGACGTAGAGTTACAACGGAATAAGAGAACCAAATTTGGAGAATGAAACTCTTTTAAGGTCCATTCCAAGAAGGTTCTGAGGGAGATTTCCTTGCATGCAAAAAAAAAAAACCCCTGGTGAAGCCCGTTTCAAGAGGTGGAGGCCCAGCAGATGGCCAGCAGCACCTGATGGAAGTTAGAGGTGCTGAAACGAAGAGTCCATGATGACCCACAATGTCGCAGATCCATGTTCATCGCTTACAAAGTCTTCTCTGTCAGAGCATATTCATTAAGTGGCAGAGACATGGTTAACAAAGTCAGCAAGTGAGTAAGCATGGCAACAGACCAGCCAATGGGAGTGTCCGCTTTGGAAGCCATATTGAAACCAGATGCTCCCACGCTGTCACATTTTGAGCCTGGGAAAGTGGGAGGGGGGGGAATTTCTTGGAGTGTGTGTATGTAGTTAGACATAATAACATTCTTTTTCTAATTCAAGGTCAGGTTAGTTTGCGCCTAAGTGAGAGGAAGTCTTAAATTGGGACGGATGGTAATTGGAACATGTGATGCGATGATGAGTGCAGGGGATGGATTTGTAATTTTTACTTATTGCAAGGAAGCCCGGAACTTTCAGATTCAGGATTCCCCAGTTGTGCCGGTTACTATCCAAAATAAAAGGAACTTTTGAGAAGATGTCTGTCTCGTAGTTATGGAGGTTTTTCTGGAACGCTGACAGGGAGCTGACAGACCGGGTGTGGTTTGGCTCTGGGTGCTTTGCTGAGCATTGAAACTGAAAATAACTTTGCTTGCTTGCTGAAACTTGAGTTCTGTCCTGAGCCCCCTGCTGCTTGTGGTTTTGCTTAGGCCTCGTTGGTAGAAACCACTGGTGTTGTACATTTACTTATTTTATATATAAAGAAGTTAATCATCCTGCTGGATATGATTTCTGTGGTCTTTTGCCAACAGAAAGGGAGGGGGGAGAAGTGGGGCAGCTTGGAAATGGAAAGTGCATTCCATAAATAGTTTTCAAAGATAGTAACTAGGTGACTGAAGTTTCTGCCAAGCAAAATTCTAACTGGAGAGCCTGATTGATGACTCTTAGCTATGGATGTGTCCCATTGGAGAATATGAATTATGATACACCCAGAGGGTGGGGAGAAAACCAGGCTCAAGGATGACAATGAATTATGTGTCTCAGAGTCAGCTGCACCCAGGCAGTGCCAGACATGTTAACTCCCAATAAATCCTTTATAAGTTTTGGAAGTTTGGCTCAAGACTCATGATTTAAATGGGGGCAGCTGCCAGAATCCTGACACAATCATCTGTGTGTTTTCTAGACTTGAATTTATGCTGCAAAATCTAACTTTCTCCTTGTTTGGCCAATTCAACTCCTTTCAACTTGTGTTGTTATTTTTTAAAAACTTCCTTGCAGGCACCCTTGTGTCATTCGTGGGCAGGTGATGACAGCGGATGGGACCCCTCTGGTTGGCGTGAACATCAGTTTTGTCAACAATCCTCTGTTTGGCTACACCATCAGCAGACAAGATGGCAGGTAGGTGGATCTCTTCCTTGGAGGAAGTTGGTGTGGGCTTCCGGATTTTGGACAAGCAGCCGTCAAGATTTGTGTCTGTTGGCACATACCCAAATACCCTTTGGGCAGACTCCAGATGAATAATATTAAGGAGTTGTGGTCCTCAGTTGAGGACTACCTGTACAGAGGTGTCTGTGAGGTCCCTTGAAGTCATGCTCAACTCTCAAAGAAAGCTATCTTGGGCTTCCATTTTGGGGATCGTGGGTCTTCAAACCTGCTGGCTGGGGAATTCTGGGAGTTGAAGTCCACACGTCTTAAAGTGGCTAAGTTTGGAGACCCTTGCCGTGGATGGACAAAGCAAGGTCTTGCATGATGATGACCCGTAGATGATGACCTGCTAGTAAGATTCTCACAGTCTTAACATTAGAAAGATTAATGAGTCAGAAAATGGCCCCTCAGAATCAGGTCTGGGCTGCTGGGGTTTTGCAGGGGTTCTGGAGAGCCCCTAGCTAAGATTCTGTTTGCAGTTTGGAGAACCCCCAAATCCAACTCCTGGCTGGACTTGCTCACTCCTCCTGTCCCTTCCCAGAAGTCTCCATGCGGCCCATTTTGGATGCAAGGTCAATGCACAGCCCACATGGAGGCTTGGGGGAGAGCGAAAAACAGGCCTTCCGGAAGTCCAAAAACGGGCCCATTTACAGCCTACGGAGGGCCTCCGGACCGCGGGGGAGGTTTGAGGAAAGTCTCCGGAGCCTGGAGAGGGTAAAAATACCCCCCCCCCAGCCATGGTGCAGGAGGCTCATTAGGCCACACCCACCATGGCCGTACAACCTTCCCCTGTTACGTTCACCAAGCCACGCCCACAGAACTGGTAGTAAAAAAAAATTGATCCCCACCACTGATGATGCCCCATAGATGATGACCTACTAGTAAGATTCTCATGGTCTCGACATTAGGGAGATTAACCAATCAGAAAATGGTCACTCAGAATACTTTTGAGGAAGTTCCACTTGTGACTTCCTACCTGATATAACCGCCCTGATTTAATCAACTACTAGACTAAGACTACGGGCGATAACAATTGGTGTCTTCTTGCCGAGTGTCGGAGCTTATGCCTATAAAGGCAGTCTCAGTGGATAAGCATGGGGCGCATTGATTATGTGCTATCAAGTCGCAGTCTACTCTTAACAATGGCAACGATAGAAATTTTCCAGAGGGCATGCAAGCATATCTTTATGGAATGCCAGTTGGTTTTGTATTAATTAATCCCACTGGAAAGCCAGATTCTTGAAGTTGCACCTTTTGTAAGGGTTGAGTAATACAGAAAGGAGCAATTAAAAATGACTTGGTGGCTGAGCCAGCTCACGTGATCCTGGAAGGGGAACAACGGGGTCGCCCATTCGGTTAAGTTGCATCTGGGACCATCTCATTGGTATAGATTTTGCCTGGTTAGACTCTGTCACGTGAAGTGTTTAATGCCCCTTTATAACGCTTTTGTAAGGCCACACTTCGAATATGGCATCCAGTTTTGGTCGCTAAGGTGTAAAAAAGATGTTGAGACTCCAGAAAGAGTGCAGAAAAAAGCAACAAAGAGGATTAGGGGACAGGAGGATACGAAGAATGGTTTTGCAGGAACTGGGTGTGTCTACTTTAATGAAAAGAAGGACTAGGGGTGACATGATAGCAGTCTTCCAATATTTGAGGGGCTGCCCCAAAGAAGAGGGAGTCAAGCTATTCTCCAAGGCACCTGAGGGGAGGACAAGAAGCAATGGGTGGATTGCAGAAATTGAACCTGGCTAGTCTAGTGAAGAGAAGGACCAAGGGAGACATGATAGCAATCATCCAGTATTTGAGGGGCTGCCACAGAGAGGAAGGAGTCAAGCTCTTTTCCAAGGCACCTGAAGGAATCATGGGTGGAAACTGATCAAGGAGAGATTCAACTTGGAAATAAGAAGAAACTTTCTGACAGTGAGAACAATCAACCCATGGAACAGAAGTTGCCTTTGGAAGTTGTGGGAGCTTCATCCCTGGAGGCTTTCAAGAAGAGATTGGATTCCCATCTGTCAGAAAGGGCGTAGGGTCTCCTGCTTGGCCGGGGGAGTTGGACTAGATGACCTACAACAGGGTCCCTTCCAACTCTGTTATTCTGTTAAGATATGGAAAATTATCAAAGAGAAATCCCACTTAGAATGAAGAAATTTCCCGACAGCAAAAACAATTAACCTGTTGTCTTCAGAAGTTGTAGGTGCGCCATCACTGGAGGTTTTTAAGAAGAGACTGGGAAGACATTTGTCTCAAATGGTATAACGTTTTCTGCTTAAGCAGGGGAGGGGGGTGGACTGGAAGACCTCCAAGGTCCCTTCCAACTCTATTATTCTGTTATTCTCCAGATCTCGGAGAAAAGGGATTTCTTTAGGTTGTTGCAGGCATGTTTTGCATCAAAACTTTGGAAACATCTGCACAGCCACAGCAACAAAGACCAGTCCGAGTGTTTGTTGGGTGGGTGTGTTTAAACAACTGGACCTTGAAGGATTCCGATCAAATTACAGGAAAACATTCCTTCCTTTGTCAAGCTGATTGTTGTCCCCACAGAATAATCCATTTTGTCAGGCAGTAAAAAAAAAAGTGACCCTTTTAAAATATATACAAAGATTCTTGGTTTGAACCAGTGAGCAGGCAAAAAATATTCTCACCGGAGACTACAGGATAATATCAAATTTCCAGAATTCAGCGAGTAAATAGATTCAGCAATAAATCTTCGTTTCTCAACCTGATGTGATTTAACTTGTCAGTTAAGCTTCGCCTTGACTTCAGTCTCTCGGAACAGGCTAGATAAGAACACCTTAGATGGAAATTTTATTGTCAATTAGATGTGCTTTCTTTTTATACTGACTTTAGCTGAAATCCATTTCTTTATTATTATATCTTTCTTGCCTTTTGAAATTGAAAGGAACTCATCACCTGCATTTAACAGATTTAATCATCAGAGTTGGAAGGGACGTTGTAGGTCATCTAGTCCAACCCCCCGCCCAAGCGGGAGACCCTACACCATTTCTGACAGAGGGCAGTCCAGTCTCTTCTTGAAAGCCTCCAGGGATGAAGCTCCCACAAGTTCTGAAGGCAACTTCTGTTCCATGGGTTGATTGTTCTCACTGTCAGAAAGTTTCTCCTTATTTCCAGGTTGAATCTCTCCTTGTTCAGTTTCCATCCATTATTCCTTGTCTGGCCTTCAGGTGCTTTGGAAAATAGCTTGACCCCTTCCTCCTCTCTGTGGCAGCCCCTCAAATATTGGAAGACTGCTATCCTATCTCCCCTGGTCCTTCTCTTCTCTAGACTAGCCAGGCCCAGTTCGTGTCTTGGAGTCAAGTGGTTGTTGATGTAACTAACATTTCTACCTTGAGAAGCATATCTCAGGTTATCTCGGAATTCAGACACACAGAGATTTGTTTTAAGAGGCGAGTTTTGCAAACATTATAGGTGGTCCTCAAACCTACGACCACAATCGGGACAGGAATTTCTGTTGCTAAATGAGGTAGGTTTAGCCGTGTCCAATCTTGCAACCTTTTCGCTCTTGTTCTTAAGTGAATCACATGGTTGTTAAACAAATCTGCCTTCCCCCATTGGAAGCCAACTGGGTTAGTCACAAACAATCAAGATTCAGACATTTGGGCTTGTATTTACGACAGTTGACGTGTCCTGGGGTCACCTGATCCCCTTTTGCGACCTTCTAACTAGCCAAGTCAACGTTGGGAAGCCAGATTCCCTTAACAACTGTGTCACTAAGTGAGCCACTGCAGTGATTCGCTTTACAATTGTGGCTAGAAAGGTTGTAAGATGCGGGGGGAAATCATTGAACGACTGTCTTGCTTAGCAACATAAATTTTGGGCTCAGTTGGAGTCGTAAGTCGAGGACTGCCTATCTATTTCTGCAATCCCCACTGCAGCTCTGCTCAGTTCACCATCCGGGCTTGGTGGGATTCAAAAAATTTTACTACCGGTTCTGTGGGCATTGCTTGGTGGACATGCCAGGGGAAGGATATACTGCAAAATTCCCATTCCCTCCCCACCCCACTAACCTGCTTTCCAGCTCCGTTCTCCTGTGCAGGGCAACCAAAGAAGACTCAGCCAATCAGCTGGGACTCGGGAGGAGGAGAATAGATGGGGGCGGGGCCAGTCAGAGGTGGCATTTGTCGGTTCTCTGAACTACTCAAAATTTCCGCTACCGGTTCTCCAGAACTGGTCAGAACCTGATGAATACCCACCTCTGACCTTGTCAAATGTTAACTAACTGTTTAAAACAAGGGTCTTCAAACTCAGCAAGTTTAAGACTTGTGGACTTCAACTCCCAGAATTCCTGGGGCTAATAGGACGGGAGGTGGAATTCTGGGAGTTGAAGTCCACAGGTCTTAAAGCTGTCAAGTTTGAAGACCCTTGGTTTAAAAATGTCTTCCTTGAAGCTTCAGCGCTTTTGAGTTTGCCGGCACGCCATTAAAAACCAGCCAGCGTTTTCCTACTTGAATTGCAGAATCAATAGCTCTCTCGGCTCACTTGCTTTGTTTTTATTTTCATGGACCGGAAATAAATTAGGCCCACCATGTCTGCCAGATTGTAAATTAGATTTACCTCACAGTAGATCTCTTAGATGGGGCCTCTGGATGTTGGCCACTAGTTGCCAGCTAAAATAGTCCCTCTTTAAATTTCTCCCTTCATGTTAATAAGGTCCCCCTATGTCTGTTTCCTACACACACACACACACACACACACACACACACACATACCAGTTTCCATTGTTGCTTTAATTGTGAACAGTTTAGGGCAGCCTTTTTCAACCTGAGCTACTTTTAAGATGTATGGACTTCAACTCCCAGAATTCCCCACCCAGCTTGGGTGGACTTCAATTCCCAGAATTCCCCAGCCAAAATGGTTGGATCTCAGCTCCCAGAATTCCCCAGCCAGTATGGGTGAACTTCAATTCCCAGAATTCCCCAGCCAAAATGGTTGGATCTCAGCTTCTAAAATCCCCCAGCCAATATGGGTGGACTCCAGTTCCCAGAATTCTTCAGCCAGCATGGATAGACTCCAGCTTCCAGTATGCTGGCTAGGGAATTCTGGGAATTGAAGTCTATGCATCTTAAAGTTACCACAGTTCTGCCCTGAAACATGTTTTCTTTAAATGTTTTCTTAGTCCTTTTTACCGCTTTGTACAAGAAATCAGAAAATACTTTTCTTAATTTATGTGGGTTGTCTTTTTTAAAAAAAATGGTGCATTTGTGCTTGAGTTCAAATCCACCCAG
This sequence comes from Pseudonaja textilis, assembly GCF_049901715.1. Lineage (NCBI taxonomy): Eukaryota > Metazoa > Chordata > Lepidosauria > Squamata > Elapidae > Pseudonaja > Pseudonaja textilis. The sequence goes on along the minus strand of NC_141996.1, from coordinate 4,957,122 downwards.
TCAATTGGCCAAAATAGAATCATTTCATTATTATTATTATTTTTAAAGGGGAAATGTCACCGCAAGGTCACTCTCCTTCACCCACATCGGCCAGCTAATCTACACTTGTTTCGCTTCCCTCCTGCAAAAACAAAACAAAAAAAAAACCCAACTATCTATCTTTGGCTTTCTGCCCACACAGTTTCGACCTAGTCACCAATGGCGGGATAGCCATCGTTCTGCGTTTCGAGCGGGCGCCCTTCATCACTCAGGATCACACCCTCTGGCTACCCTGGAACCACTTCTTCGTCATGGAGACCATCGTCATGCGACACGAAGAAAACGACATCCCCAGCTGCGATCTGAGCAACTTTGCCCGGCCCAACCCTGTGGTGTCTCCCACTCCGCTCACCGCCTTTGCCAGCTCCTGTTCCGAGCGAGGCCCCATCGTGCCCGAAATCCAGGTAAGAAAAACGGGATCGCAAAATATACTTCCAGATGCGGTAAATTCAGGGACCGGCGTTTGTCTCGTCTCTCCTCTGCTCGAAATAGCATCCACACGATCCCGGAATTAAAATTCTGCTTTTAAAAGCAGGTTGGTTCGTGGCTGGACGCTCACAAGGACAAGGGAGTTTGCAAGATTGTGGTTTTTCAGCCAAAAAAATAAAAAAAAGCAAGGGTGAACTCACCCAGCTCCATCTTATCAGGAAGACAGAGACCATTAGAGGAGAGAAGCTGTGTTGCAAAACCATGAAGGGGCTGGCTAACATCGACACAAACCTACAAAGTAAAGCTATACAATGGCCGAAAGAATTGAAGTGTCTCATGTCCTGAGGACAGCATAGATGTTTGCTGGCAATAATAGAAGAGAATATTTGTAGCTCAGGGTTGAACGTTTGGGGTCCTCTGTGCTTGTGATTTTCTTGCACGCATTTTATTATCCAACCAGGTAACACCATCAGTGATAGAAGGGAATAGGGATTGCAGGAAGAAAGAGGAAAATGACAGCGATGACGTCAATGGGGCCCTTGGTGCTCTCTGAGCTTGGGGTTTTCCTGCAGACCTTTCATTACCCAACTAGGTGACATCATCAGTGCTAGAAGGGGGTGCGGGTTGGAGGATGGAGATGGAGGAGGAGATGTGGGGGTAGGGTCCTTGGTGGTCTCTGAGCTTGGTGGTTTCTTGCAGACCTTTCATTACCCAACTAGGTGACATCATCAGTGCTAGAAGGGAGTGGAGGTTGGAGGATGGAGATGGGGGGGGTAGGGTCCTTGGTGGTCTCTGAGCTTGGTGGTTTCTTGCAGACCTTTCATTACCAAACTAGGTGACATCATCAGTGATAGAAAGGAGGGGGGTATGTGGAGTGGAGGAGGAGGAGGGATCCTTGGTGTTCTCTGAACTTGGTGGTTTCTAGTGGACCTTCCATCACCCAACTAGCTAATGTCACCAGTGCTAGGAGGGAAATATATATATATATATCTCCAACTCTGACTGGATGGTGGGGAATGGAAGGATTTATATTCCTTGCAGACAGCTGGTCATTTGCATCCTTTTAGAGGGCCGCTGAGGCCACTTGGAAGTTTATCTGTGTCCTCAGGGTCATCTGAGTGGTGCAGATGCGTGTGGAGTCTTCTTAGAACTGCCGAAAGGACTGTGTTGTAGACTGGAGATAAATTAAGCCTGTAATCCCCACCTACCCCCACCCCTATTGAGAAAGGGTTGATCAGTTTTGACCTAGCGATCTCTTTGACCCCTCTTTCAAACCAGCAGTCCTCTTTGTCCAAAATGTGGACTTTGCTGTCTTCGGAAGTTCTTCAGCTGTGATTTTTTTTGTTTTGTTTTTAATCTCCAGGCCTTACAAGAAGAGATTAAAATCTCAGGGACTAAAATCAAGCTCAGCTACCTGAGCAGCCGTACGCCTGGCTACAAATCGGTCCTGAAGATCAGCTTAACCCATCCCACCATACCTTTCAACCTTATGAAAGTCCACCTCATGGTTGCGGTGGAAGGGCGCCTCTTCAGAAAGTGGTTTGCTGCAGCTCCAGACCTCTCTTACTACTTCATCTGGGACAAGACGGACGTCTACAATCAGAAGGTCTATGGGTTATCCGAAGTCTTCGGTAAGATACCATTTTTTTTATTATTATTATAAAAAAAAAAAATTATTTTAACAATAAGACAACATAAACATACCACAAAAAACATAAAAATATCCTCCTTCTTCGTGAATTTACATACAGTGCATCGATTGGTTTACCACTTTTTTTTGTGCATCCATTTCCTAGTCACTAATATAATTATATTACATAATAGCTCATATTATCAATCAATAATTGTATAACCTAATATCATCACTAAAAAAAAATCATTTATCTATAATTTTGTTAATTCATATTTTAACGAGATAACTATAGTTTACTTAATTTATTTTGCAATAAATCATAAGATCATACCAAATCTATCTTGATAATGTTTTATAAAGATAATATCAAGAAAAAAATTTTTTATGCTAAATCTGAATATTCTATTATTATGTTTTATTATCTAACCATTGATAAAAAAAGATCCCAAACTTCATAAAATTGTTTATCTTCTTGTTCGGTAAGATACCGTTTTTGTATCTGCCTTTCTAATCTTTGGTAGCTGCAGCTACCAATACAGTTCTAGACTGCATAACAGAGGGATAGTATCAGGGCTGCTGGGGTCTCGCAGGGGCTCAGAGAGATAGCCCCCAATAACTTCAGAAAGACAAGCAGCAAGGGAAAGCTCTTAATAGGCTTAATTGAACTTCTGGACATTCAGCCAAGAGCATTTCACATCTCGTAAAAGTGTGGCAAGCTAGATAAACAATCCACTCAGCGCTTGCGAGCAAGAGCCATTGACAAAATCAGATAATATAGCCACTGGCCTCCGAGGGGATGAATTTCCCAAATAATAAGAATCACATAGCTCACCAGAAACTCCTCTAAGACTCCAAGATCCCTCTTCACAGTCACTGCTATTAAGCCTGGTTTCACCCCGTCTTTTATTTAATTATTAAATGACATGAAATAATAAACAACTCTATGGGTATATATCTTTTTTTAGGTCATTAGGGCAAAGAAACGATGTCGAGTTGGCCATACCCACCCAGCCACGCCCACCCAGCTCGTCCTTAGGGCAGAGAGCCCCTTGCTAAAAAATGGGAAGCCCACCCCTGGATAGAATCACATGAAGTGTTAATGCCACCTTATAAGGCCTTGGTAAGGCCGTACTTAGAATATTGAATCTAGTTTTAGTTGCCACGGTGTAAAAAAGACGTTGAGTCTCTAGAAAGAGTGCAGAGAAGAGCAACAAAGAGGATTAGGAGGATGGAGGCTAAAACATGCGAAGAATGGTTGCAGGAACTGGACATGTCTAGTTTAATAAAAAGAAGGACTAAGGGTGGTATGATAGCAATCTTCCAATATTTGAGGGGCTGCCCCAAAGAAGTGGGGGTCAACTTATTCTCCAAAGCACCTGAAGGCAGGACAAGAAGCAACGGATAGAAATTTATCAAGGAGAGAAGCAACCTAGAACTCAGGAGAAATTTCCTGACCGTTAGAACAATTAATCGGTGGAATGACCTGTCTCCAGAAGTGGTGGGTGATCCATCACTAGAGGCTTTTAAGAAGAGATTGGATAACCATTTGTCTGAATGGTTTATATAGGGTTTCCTGTCTGATCAGGGTGTTGGACTAGAAGACCTCCAAGGTCCCTTCCAACTCAACTCAAGTTAACCAGGATTGCTTTCTGTAAAGTCCTGACCAACCACTATCTGAAGTTCAGATGGCAAAACCACACTTGGGGGAGCGGTTTCTGGTCCTTCCCTTTGTCCTGTGGAACCCCTTTCCATAGAAAGATTTCTCCTTCCCACCTTACATTTTCTTACCATTCCTATATTTAAGCCGCTTAATTCAGACAACCACAAGATGGCAGCAGAGAGACACAAAAAAAATTGACTCTCTGCTGCCATCTTGTGGTTGTCTGAATTTTTGAAGCCCAGACGCCATAGCCCTGAACTTTCCTTGGGATGGGGGGAATATAAAAGTGTTTGATCTAGCTGAATCTGGTTTATTTTCTTTCATTTATTATTGGTTTTTTTTTATTTTTTTATTTTCTTGGGATTGCAGTTGCCTCTTTTCATAGTTGATCCGGGTTGTGTTTTGGTATTTCTTTTTAAAGATACTGCTTGAAAGCTGTTCATACTAGGCTGATTTCTCTAGTGTCTTACCTGGTTTTCTTCCTCTCGCGACTCCCAGTCTCAGTGGGATACGAATACGAATCGTGCCCGGATTTGATCCTGTGGGAGAAACGGACAGCGGTGCTTCAGGGTTACGAAATAGACGCTTCGAAACTTGGAGGATGGTCTCTGGACAAGCATCATGCGCTTAACATCCAAAGTGGTATGTTTGTTTAATGGTTCATTTCTTTATACATACTTCATATTTCCTAACCACCCGTCTCCTTTATGTTACGGTCCTTTGGCTGTCAGCCCCTCCAGCAGCCGAATCGGAGGAGGAGGAGACATTGGAGTCAGGGTCACCATCAGGGCAACCTTGGAGCTCTGAGCGGAAGGAGGGAATGGAGGTGGCAGAGAGAGAGAGAGAGAGAGAGACAGAGATAGAGCCTGGGCCATCTGCCAGCCCTCAGATCTGGAGGTGGCTGATGAAGAAGAGGAGGAACAGCTGGGTCCATTGCCCGACACATGGATGTGCAGAAGGGAGAGGAGAGAAGAGCAGTAGAAATCTATGGGTTGGACCTCTGTGTGCTCTCTGTCAGAGGCAGAGATGGGGCCAGGACCGTCCAACAGTTATCAGCCTTCGGAGTCAGAGATCAGCGGGGCAGAAGAACAGTTGGAGCCTGTTCCCGATGTACGCATGCGTAGAGCTGCCAGGAGAAGAAAACGGTTAAGGAACAAGGGTCAACTTGGGAGTAAAGGCATAGGTGGATGATGAATGGACCCTCCCATAGGGAATAAAGAGGAGCGAAAGGGGAGTGATGTTTGCAGGAGACAGTCAGTTCGTTTAATTAGTGTAAAGATTTGTTCGTGACTCTAGAGACTCCTTGCCAAGTGTTTTCTTGTACAGCCTTGAGCTCAGAAGCTATCGGCCTGGCAATTCTCCAAGCCTGATAAGGTCTGTGGTTGTAAAACCCTCTTGAAAGACTGTTTGCCAGGACTTTGCTGGATGTGAATGATAGGAGTTCACATTAGCCTAATAAAAAGGGACGAGGAGTCTGCTTCGTGATTTTGGGAAGCCCGGGTCAGAACAAGTTCTGCCTATCACCCCTTGTGTTTGCCCCCCACTCCCAGGTATCCTGCACAAAGGAAATGGGGAAAACCAATTCATCTCCCAGCAACCCCGAGTTATAGGGAGCATCATGGGGAACGGACGCCGAAGAAGCATCTCCTGCCCGAGTTGCAACGGCCTGGCCGACGGCAACAAACTCCTGGCACCTGTTGCCCTGACCTGCGGCTCAGACGGCAGCCTGTATGTCGGAGACTTCAACTACATCCGAAGGATCTTCCCTTCGGGGAACGTCACCAATATCTTGGAGTTAAGGTATGGCCAGCGTTTTGTAACGTTGGTGGCTTTGCTGCCCCTCGAGATGATTGTTCTCAGATGACGGAAGCAGGAACGGAACATTTCAGGGTGAAATGAAATGAAGCATTTTTATGGACCAGGGGGTGGGCTGCTACCGGTTCTCCTCGGTTTGGACGAACTGGTAGCTCATTTTATCATTTTTAATCGCCAGTTGGGTGAACCAAGGCTGGCCCCACCCGCCCCGCTCCTCCCAGGAATCCCCACATGGCCCGTTTTGGCTCCTAGGTAAGCACAGGGCCCAGACGGAAGCTCGGGAAGGCAAAAACTGAGCCTCTCGAAAGCTCCAGAAAGCTGGAAATGGGCCCGTTCTTGGACTCCAAAGGGCCTCCGGAGCCCGGGGAGGCTGTTTTCACCCTCCCGGAAGCTTGAGGAAAGCCTCTGGAGCACAGGGAGGGCGAAAAATGGGCCTTCCGGAAGGCCAGAAACAACGGGCCTGTTTCTGGCCTCCAGAGGGCCTCCAGAGCCTGGAGAGGCCATTTTCGCCCTCTCAGAGACTTGAGAAAAGCCTCCGGAGCCCGGGAGGGAGAAACACCTCCCCCCCCCCTGGTGCAGGAGGCCAACTAGGCCACGCCCACCATGGCCACGAACCGGTTGCTAAAATTTTTGAAGCCCATCCCTGGATAGATAAGATAGCGATGTTTCGTTACCTATGGGGTTGGCCCAAAGAGGGAGGTCAACCTATTCTACAAAGCATCTGAAGGCAGAACAAGAAGCAACGGGTGGAAACTCGTCAATTACAGATTAACAGAGTGGGAAGGGACCTTGTGGGTCATCTAGTCCAACCCCGCCCAAGCAGGAGACCCTACGCCATTTTTGACAGATGAGATTCCAATCTCTTCTTGAAAGCCTCCAGGGATGAATGTCCCACAACTTCCGATGACAACTTCTGTTCCATGGCTTGATTGTTCTCACTGTCAGAAAAATTCTCCTTATTTCTAGCTGGAATCTCTCCTTGTCAATCAAGGAGAGAACTGAGGAGAAATTCCCTGACAGAACAATTAATCAGTGGGACGGTTTTCCCTCCAGAAGTTTTAAATGCTCCGACACTAGAAGTTTTTAAGAAGAGATTAGATAATCATTGGTCTGGAATGATATAGGGCTTCCTGCCTGAGCAAGGGGCTGGACTAGAAGACCTCCAAGGCCCCTTCCCACTCTGTGATTCTTTCTCTCTCCTACCTGCCCCACAATTCAAGTTAAAAAGGATAGCTTTCCTCATACAAGGCCGCAGGCCACTACTGCGCGCTGAGCCATTCAGAACACAGTCACAGAAGAGGCAGGCTTAGAAATTGATTCCTATTTATGACGGTCTCAGCATCCCCTTTTGCAACCCTTCTAACAACCAAGTCAGCGGGGAAGGCCAGATTCGCTTAACGACCGTGCGACTAATCGAACGACGGCCGTGATTCGCTTCAGCAGTTGTGGCTGAAGCCAGGTCGTAAAACGGGCCGAAACCTCATTTAACAACGGTCTCGCTTAGCCACGGGGCAAAATGGTGGTCGTAAGCCGAGGACTTAACTGTCCTTCTGCTCATTTTCTGCTTGGCGTCCCAGCTCAAGGAGCTTAGCCAACAGGTCTGGTTGGGTTTGGCTGGGCGCCCATTCGGGGAAAATGTGAATTTGAGAGCTGAAAACGCTTCTCCTCCAGAGGAGAGAAAGAGAGAGAGATGGAGAGAGAGAGAGAGAGGGAGAGAGAGAGAGAGAGAGAGAGAAAAGGCCTTTAAAGTGAGGTTTTACTTCAGCCGAAAGAGCACTTTGAAAGTGGGGAGGTGGGGTGGGGGCTTCACAAAGTTTGCAACAAGGCAAGCTTTGTGAAGCTTGTTCGGGACCACCGAGCTCAGCCTAAACATTGGTTTGGCCTTCTTTCTCCCTTCCTCTCTTTTCCTTCTCTCTCCTTCTCCTGGGGCAACTGGGTGGCTTTTGTGCAATAAAACTTTAAAAAAAACAACCCAATTTTGGCCCTCCGGGGTCCAGCAGTTAAGTGGCCTCTCCATGAAACGTGAAGAGGCACTCTGACCAGTGGTGAAACTTCAAAAAAATAAATTACAATAAACATCCAGGATAGCCTCTCTCACTCTCTTTCTCTTCTCTCTCTCTCTTTCTCTCTCTCTTCTCTCTCTCTCTTCTCTTCCCTTTCTCTCTCTCCTCTCCTCTCTCTCCTCCCCTCTTCTCCTCTCTCTCTCCTCCCTCTCTTCTTTCTTCCTCCCTCTCTCTTCTCTCCTTCTCTCTTCTCTCTCTCTCTCTCTCTTCTCTCTTTCTTCTCTCTTCTCTGCTCCTCTCCTCTCTCTCTCTCTTCTCTCTCTTCTCTTCCCTTCTCTTTTCTCCCTCCCCTCTTCTCTGCTCCTCTCTCTTCTCTGCTCCTTTAACTCTTCTCTTCTCTCCCTCCTTTTCTCTCTCTTCGTTCTCTCTCTCTCTCTCTCTCTCCTTTTCTCTCTCTCTCTTCTCTCTCTTCTCTGCTCCTCTCCTCTCTCCCTCTCTCTCTTCTCTTCTCTTTCTCTCTCTCTCTCTCTCTCTCTCTCTCTCTCTCCTTTTCTTCTCTCTCTCTCCCTCCCCTCTTCTCTGCTCCTCTCTCTCTTCTCTGCTCCTTTAACTCTTCTCTCCCCTCCTTTTCTCTCTCTTTTCTCTTCTCCTCTCTCTCTTTCTCTCTCTCTCTTTCTCTCTCTTCTCTGCTCCTCTCTCTCTCTCTCTCTCTCTCTTCCTCTCTCCTCCTTCTCTCTCTCTCTCTCTCTCTTCTTCTCTCTCATTTTCTTCTCTGTCTCTTCTCTCTCTCCTCTCTCCCTCCCCCTCTTCTCTGCTCCTTTAACTCTTCTCTCTCCCTCTCCTTTTCTCTCTCTCTTCTCTCCCTCTCTTTTCTCTCTCTCTCTCCTTTCTCTCTCTCTCTTTTCTGCTCCTCTCTCTTGCTTCTCTCTCTCTCTCTTCTCTCTCTCAAGACATAATAACCCAACAATGGATTTATATAACTACAATCCCAACTACATTCTATTTCAACCAGCCAGCATTGGACAAATGATATTTTCCCAACCACCACCTGAGGCGATAGGTCTACGACAAGTTTCCTGCTCTTCGAAAAGGATCCGTTTGCTAACTCTTTTATTTATTGCTGCCTTGTAGAGAGTGTGCGGTTGTTACTGTCGACTTTCCAGCCTAAACCGCCGGGCTCGGAGTTCACCTTCTAACCTTTTCTCTCTCTCTCTCTCTCTCCTCCTTCCTTCTCCTCTTCTGCCTTCTGCGTTCCTGCTCTTCTGTCAGAAATAAAGATTTCAGGCATAGGTAAGACACCCGATGGTCAGTTGTGGGTTCCTTTTCTCTGTCAAGTTGCATGCTCTACTTTTTCTTCCTCGCCACCCTTTTTTCTTGTTGTTATAAGGTGATTTAAGGTTGCTGGGCTGCCAACGGGTGAAGGAATATGAAACAAATTTATTTTATTTTATTTTTATCCTCCCCTAATAATGCAATTTATCGAGCAGCAAAGAGGTGAAATGCAAAAACAGGAGGCCCTGAGATTGAAATCTGCAACAAGCCTCACAAACTATGTCTGTGAAAGGGGCAGGGCTTATATCGCGAGGCCACGCCTCCCCTCTCCCGTGTTTTGATCTCTGGCTCTGCTAACCCTGAACCCTACAATAAACCTACTAAATTTTTAATTCAGGATCCTTTTTTTTTGATATCTACATTAAATCGTTTGTCGCAAGACATCAAGGTGTTTTGATGACGAATTGGATATGTTGCTGGAATTGGGTATGTCTAGTGAGTGGTGCGGTGGCCTAGCGGTGGAGCTCTCACCTCACCATCGGGAGGCTGTGAGTTCGATCCTAGGTAGAGGCAGATGGGCACGATGGGAATAGATCTTCTGGACAAAACTCCTCATTGGCGAGAGAAAGGGCATCCGGCCAGTAAAACACTCCGCTCCGTTCAGTTGCATGGGCTCCAAAGCGATTATGGGATCATTAAAAGAAGATGAATTGGGTATGTCTAGTTTAGGTGTGACATGATTAGCAGTCCCTCAATATTTGAGGGACTGCTCCAATTGGGGTCAACCTATTTCTCCAAAGCATGCAAAAACAGCTTTGAAGACAAGAAGCAACTGATGGAAACTAATCAAGGAGAGAAGACGAAATAAGTTTAATTTAGAGCAGTTAGATTAATTTAGTACAATTGATAGTGGAACAACTTGCCTCCAGAAGTTGTGGATGTTTCTTGTGACTTTCTAAGAAGAGATTGGACAGCCATTTGTCTGAAATGATATAGGGTTTCCTGCCTGAGTAGGGGGCTGGACTAGAAGACCTCTAAGGTCCCTTCCAACTCTTTTAATCTGTTATTCTTTTACAGAACCTTCAGTTCCGTTGAAGGAAAACAGCAGCTGGTTTTCCAGGGTGGAAAATGATCTGAAAATTACTTTGTGCAACTCACCATCCGTTTTATATAATCTAATCTATTAAAACTATAAACCTAAATGCCCATTTCCAGCCTGCTGTCAGTTTTTTTTTTTTCCTCAACTTGCCACCATGTTTCAGGCCAGCCACCACTGCATTAAAACTAAAGCAGAAAGACTGCAGAGTTTGCAAATACAGCTGGCTAAGTTACTAGGCCTCAAAGACCAGAATGGGTTGGCTCACAATCGATCTGTGTTGTTAGACTCAGAATAACTTTATTGTCATTTTGAACGTACACTAATCGGCATACATTAAAAATGAAATTTTATGGCATACAGCTTTCAAAGGGTCTCCACCTCTAATATATCATACATAAACACGACTAAGTAAATAAATAAAATGCAAAATTATGCACATACCCCCTTGTTAACCGTCTAGGCTATATGGGTTAGGGAAGAGATTTTGTAATCCAGCACAAGTCTCTTGTGTTGAGTGCAGAAATGTTACGTCATGTAATGGTTGTGGGGAGGGCTCAACCTTTGGTCTTAAGATCCCTCAGAACTTTAGATGGTCACTAAGCGGCCGTAAGTTGAGGACTATCTCAATTTAGTCGCTTTGCACCGAGAGGGATGGCAAACAAATTTAATAAACGATAAGGGAAATATTGGTGCATTCCAACAGAACCAGTTATAGAATAAAGACTCCATTGGCTGCACATGTGAAAAGGGAGAGAGCTGGAGTTAGTCTTTCATACACACATACACAACTCTCTACATGCGTGTGTGCAAGAGGAAAGGAATTAAGGGTTTTAAACCTTTTCTGCATTTCATTTGCTCTTCTGAGCGTCTTCTCGCTTGATTATACACCATGAGAGGGATTCCTTCCTTCCTTCCTTCCTTCCTTCCTTCCTTCCTTCCTTCCTTCCTTCCATCCATCCATCCATTTCACCCCATGCATGTCACTTACATTGCTGCGTATTATTTTTGGCAGGTGTTTGTTTTAAAAAAGGGGGCTATACCACTTGGGCAAGAAACACTCCAGACCACAATAAAGGAGAATATTTGTAGCTTGCAGTTGAAATGAGGGGTCCTTTATGCTCTCTGAGCTTGGTGATTTTCTTGCAGATATTTCATTATCCAGGGTAGGTAATATCATCAGTGCTAGGAGGGAGAGGAGGAGGAGGAGGATTGTGGGGTCCTTAGTGCTCTCTAAACTTGGTTGTTTCTTGAAGATGTTTCACTACCAAACTAAGTAACATCAGCAGTGCTAGAGGGGAATTTGGAATGATGGAGGAGGAAGGAGGACTGTGGGGTCATTGGTGCTCTCTAAACTGGTTTGTCTTCTTGCAGGCATTTCATTATCCAAACTAGCTAACATCATCAGTGCTAGGAGGGAGTAGATGGAGAGAGAGAGAGAGAGAGAGAGAAAGAGAGAGAGAGAGAGAAAGAAGGAAGGAAGGAAGGAAGGAAGGAAGGAAAGAAAGAAAGAAAGAAAGAAAGAAAGAAAGAAAGAAAGAAAGAAAGAAAGAAAGAAAGAAAGAAAGAATTAATTCTTTATTGGCCACACAAGGAATTTGTCTTGGTGCAAATGCTCTCAGTGTACATAAAAAGAAAAGAGACATTCGTCAAGAGTCAAGAATCATCAGGTACAACACTTAATAATAGTCATAGGGTACAATCAGCAATCAAATCATACTAGGAAAGAGTCAATAAAATCTAGTTGGGTCATGAAACGTCTTAGAGAAAACCACCAAGCTCAGAGAGCACCAAGGACCCCACAATTCTCCTCCTCCTCCACTCCATAATCCCCACTCCCTACTAGCATTGATTATGTTCCCTTGTTGGGTAATGAAACGTCTGCAAGGAAACAGCCAAGCTCAAAGAGCACCAAGATCAGATCACATTTCCTTTTAACCAGCTTCGTTTTCACTCTGGCTTGTGCAGAAACCAAGTTGTCAACTAAAAAGATACTCCTTTGGTCTTTTTAGCTGCCAGAAAAAGGAAGTGGGGGAAAAACAGTGCATTCCTTAAGTGCCTAAATAATCGCCCTGGAAGCCCAAAGTTGTTGGAGAGCCAGAATATTACTGGAGAGCATAATTGATGACTCTTGGCTATGGATGTGTCCCATTGGAGAATATACATCCAGTGGGTGGGTGGGAAATGCCAGGGTCACGGTGGAAATGAATTATGTATTTTAGTATCGGCTGCATCCAGCTAACGCCAACAGGGCCATTTTCAAATCCTCCGGTCTTTCGATACTCCCATCTACTGTATCTTTGCTTATTACATTGGCTTTGGGGACTTCGCAGTGCTGTGATACACAATTAAGTATCTTGACTTGGGGGTTGTGCAAGAGATAAACGGGGTCCTTTCTGCCCTCAATTTTGCAGTCACAGCCCAGCTCATAAATATTACCTGACCGCCGACCCCACCTCTGGATCCATCTACCTCTCGGATACCAGCAGCCGTCGTATCTTCAAGATCAAGTCAACGACAGTGATCAAGGACGTTGTGAAGAACTCGGAAGTGGTAGCCGGGACAGGAGACCAATGCCTTCCGTTCGATGACACCCACTGCGGAGATGGCGGGAAAGCAACCGAAGCCACCCTAACAAGCCCCAGGGGTAAGAGAGAGACTTGTCAACTCATAATATATTTCTCTGGTCTTTTGGAGTTGCCAGCAAAAAGGGAGGGGGGAGCGGTGCAGCAGCTTGCAAAACCGGAAGCGCATTCCATAAATGTTTTCATAGATAACTTCTAGGTGTCCGAAGTTTCTGCCTCGCAAAATTCTAACTGGAAAGCCTGATGGATGACTCTGGGCTATGGAGGTGTTCCATTGGAGAATATGGATTACGATACACCCAGAGGGGTGGGGGGAAAACCAGAGTCAAGGGTGACAGTGAATTATGTGCCTCAGAGTTGGCTACACCCAGGCAGCGCCGGCATGGTTACTCCTAATAAATCTTCAAGTTTTGAAAATCCGGCTAGAGACTTATGATTTAAATGGGGGTAATTACCGGAACCCTGACAGCTAGCCAACTCTGAGAGCCCTGAAAGGACTGTTTTAATACAGGTAATCCTCGACTTACAACTATTCATTTAGTGACCATTTGAAGTTACAACGGTTCTTAAGGACGTCTGTCCATGAGCATCGATGAGGGGTGTGCCATACGTGCCATGACGTCACCATGCGAACCCCATGACTTACAAATATTCTCTGTCAACTCGTAAAGAATTCCTGGCCTGCCATAGGCGGGGCTGGGGGAGGAAGAATTGATAGAGAAGCTCGGTTGCTATGACCAGAAGCACATTCCACACATATCTTTCTCCAGATTGTACCTCAGGTTACTAGAAAAGACACCGGAGAGGCCTGTTTTCTGCAGCCCGCAAAAAATGCTCCATTGGAGAATGTGATTTATGACACACCTTGGAAGGAGAGGGGAAATAGGGTCATAAGTGGGCAGTAAATTATGTGGGGCAGAGCCAACTGCATTTGGGAAAGTGCCAACATGTTGCTCCTAATAAATAGTTGGATTTCTTTTGAAATTTGGCTCATGAATTAATTAGGGCATCCGATTCGTCGGAACCCTGGCATTCTCCTTTTTTTAGAATGAGACAGCTAAATAACAATGACCACTTACTGCAGTTGCTCCCTGATTACGAACAGCTTACCGTCAACTTTGAATCGAACCTGGCATAAGCCGTTTTTCTATTCCTCAATTGCCACCCGGAGTGGGTAGTGGGGGGGAAAGGAGGATGAAATGCTAGACAAAACACAGAACTGTCTCCTGAGAACCAAGGTCATCCGTACAAGTGGTGGATAGAAATGGGGAGGAGTGCCTGGAGAGCCCGCCAATTAACCTAATTGGCCAACGTAACCTTTGACTTTTGGGGAGGGAGTTATTTCCTATTTTAATTATACTGAAACCACGGGAAACCTTTAGAGTAGCTTTTCCATGTGATTGTACCGATATGGTGTACCCAATAAAAGAGTTCTTAAAGGCAGAGCTTAGCCTCAGAATTCTGATTTGCTTGAGTTCGTTAGTCTTTATTGAAGTTAGTAGCTCCTTAATCGGGTATCATTTAACAAACAAACAGTAAACAACAAGCCAATCAAGGAACCATCAAAAACACTCCTGCCAACACTGAAAGGACAAACCGGTAGTATATAACCAGAGAGCGAACCCTACTCCCTGCTACACCGATGATGTTATTTAGTTGGGTTATGAAACGTCTGCAGGAAAACAGCCACATTCAGGGAGCACCAAGGACCCAACAAAACGAATAGTTTTAATGTCCAGGCATTGCTTGGCTAAGTTGTTAACTTGAGTTTGTTTCCTTGTCACAGGCATCACGGTGGACAAGTTTGGGTTTATTTATTTTGTGGACGGTACAATGATCCGACGTGTGGACCAAAATGGAATAATCTCAACGGTCCTTGGTTCTAATGACCTGACGTCCACCAGACCGCTGAGCTGTGACTCAGTCATGGATATCTCTCAAGTAGGTATAGGTGTTTCGTGATAACCTTTTTTCTCTGTATCCTCCTTTTCCCCTTCTGTATTCCTTCTCATGGTGGAAATGTCTCTTTTCCTTGAATTATATTTGCTACTACTTGGTACATGTCTGTGGAGATTCTCCATTATCCATTACAGATAACAGATACTCAGTTGGAAGGGACCTTGTAGGTCATCTAGTCCAACCCCCCCCCCCCGCCCAAGCGGGAGACCCTACATCATTTCTGACAGATGGCAGTCCAATCTCTTCTTGAAAGTCTCGATTGATGGCACTCCCACAACTTCCGAAAGCAATTTCTGTTCCATTGGTTGATTATTCTCACTGTCAGAAAGTTTCTCCTTATTTCCAGGTTAAATCTCTCCATGTTCAGTTTCCACCCATTATTCCTTGTCTGGCCTACAGGCGCTTTAGAAAATAGCTTGACCCCTTCCCTTCTATGGCAGCCCCTCAAATATTGGAAGACTCCTATCATGTCTCCCCTGGTCTAGCCAGGCCCAGTTCCCGCAACCATTCATCATATATTTTAGCCTCCAGTCCCCTAATCCTCCTGGTTGCTCTTCTCTGCACTCTTTCTAGAGTCTCAACAACTTTTTTATAATGTCATAACCAAAACTGGATACAGTACTCTAGGTGTGGTCTTACTGAGGCTTTATAGAGTGGTATTAGTACCTCCCTTGATCTCAATTGTTTCCCTCTGTTAATGCAATTTAGGATTGCATTAGCTTTTTTGGCTGCTGCTGCACACTGCTGGCTCCTATTTAGCTGGTTGTCCACTGAAGACTCCAAGATCCCCCTCACAGTTCCTGCTACTAAGCCTGGTTTCACCCAGTCTGTATGTGCACTTTTGGTTTTTCTTGCCTAAGTGTAAGACTTTACTTTTCTCTACATCGAATTTTATTTTGTTAGATACCACCCAGTGTTCTAGTCTGTCAAGATCCATCTGGATCTTGAGCCTATCTTTTTGGGTGTTGGCTATTCCTGCCAGCTTAGTATTATCTGCAAATTTGGTAAGTTCCCCTTCTATTCCCTCATCTAAGTCGTTAATGAAGATATTGAAGAGTGCTGGGCCTAAGACAGAACCTTGTGGCACCCCACTGCTTACTTCCCTCCATGAAGACTTAGCCCCATTAAGGACTACTCGTTGAGTACGGTTTGTCAGCCAGTTGTGAGTCCATCTGGTGGTGATGCTATCTATTCCACATTTCTCTAGCTTACCCAGAGGTAGGTTGTTGCCTACTTTGTCATGGTTGTCCCTAGGGTGCTTTTTAAAAAAAGACAACGGGGCTTGCTTTGTCTTTCCATGAAGACATTTCGCTTCTTGTCCAAGAAGCTTCAGTCAGAACTGAAGAAGCCTCTTGGATCAGAAGTGAAACGTCTTCAAGGAAAAACAAAATCCAGGTGCCTTTTGAAAAAGTGACATTCTGTCTGGTACTTCTCCCTATAAACTTTCTCTGCATAAATCTTTAGATGCCTTGATTTTTCCTTGGATTCCTGGCATTATCTGACATGTTCTTTCAAGATTTGGGATATCTTGTTCTCCTGGTCGCATCTAAGCCAACATTATCTTTTGGAATACACAATACCTTTGATAGATCAGGTCCTCAACTCACAGCCATCCATTTACTGACTGTTCAAAGTAACAGTGACTTATGACCAGTCCTCGCATTTTTGACGAGCAAACTCAATGGGAAAGCCAGATTCGCTAAAAGCATTTAAAGGAAAGGGACCTTGGAGGTCTTCTAGTCCAGCCTCCTTCTCAAGCAGGAGACCCTACCATTCCAAACAAACGGCCGTCCGGTCTCTTCTTAAAAACTTCCAGTGATGGAGCAGCCACAACTTCTCAAGATAAGCCAATTCCACTGATTAATCGTTCTCACTGTCAGTAAATTTCTCCTTTATTTCTAGGTTGTTTCTCTCCTTAAGTTAGTTTCCATCTGTTGCGTCTTTGTCCTGCCTTCAGGTGCTTTGGAAAATAGATTGACCCCCTCTTCTTTGCGGCAGCCCCTCAAATATTAGAAGAAGTTATGAAGTCTCCTCTAAGCCTTCTCTTTGTTAGACTACACATCCGTAGTTCCCTTAAGCCATTCATCATGCGTTTTATCCTAATCACCTTTGTTGTTTATGTCTGCACTCTTTCTAAGATTTCAACATCTCTTTATACCTGGTGACTGAAACTGGATGCAGTATTCCAACTACGGTGTTATTATAACCATGGATTTATTATTATTCTTATAAATATAAACCATGTTCCAATATTTGAGGGGCTGCCACAAAGAAGAGAGAGTCAAGCTATTCTCCAAAGCCCCTGAAGGCAGGACAAGAAGCAATAGGTGGAAATTAATCAAGGAGAGAAGCAACCTAGAACTAAGCAAGAATTTCCTGACAGTTAGAACAATTAATAAGTGAAACAACTTGCCTCCAGAAATTGTGAATGCTCCAACATTGGAAGTTTTTGGGGTTGGACTTGAAGACCTCCAAGGTCCCTTCCAACTCTGTTATTCTTGTTAAATATCATTTATAGTTAACATATAATCATATAAACATACATAATCTATAGCTTATCACTTTCTTGTTTTTGCATGTACACTGAGAGGTTACGTACCAGAGACAAATTCCTTGTGTGTCCAATCACACTTGGCCAATGAAGAATTCTATTACATTCTAAAATATAAATTCAAATGTGGATATATTATAAGTATATATCGTCACATGTTCCAGTTCTGTTCCCCCCTCAGTTTTATTTACTGGTGCAGTTCATGGGCTCACAATGAATGCAATTTTGCTTTACATCGAAGACGCCGTGGATTTGGGGGAACCGGTTCAATCCAATATCTCGCAAATGGTTGCCCGAATTATCAACAGCAGGAAAATGGCGGATTTTGAATTGCATTCGATTGCAAATGGATTGCGAGCGAGTGCTGTCACGCTGAGCTTTTTAAACTCCCGCTGTTGAAGACTGCTTTTTAAAACACACACATATATATATTTATATTTATATTTAAAAACTGAATTTCCAGGCTGAGACAGACATACCTGAGGTTGCCTAAAGTTTAGGAATTGAGGACAGGCATTATATCCAATTGGGATACCATTCTGAAGCCACGACTTCTAAATACAAATATGCCTGACCTTATTATTGAAATCGTTCGATGAAATGTTCTTTGTTCTGCTAAAAACGGTGATTGGCTGGTTCTCTTGAATGCTGTTCCATAGGCACAATAGAACCCAATGGGGAGCCTTCCATTTTTTAACCACCCGTATAATTCGCTCTTGTCCACCTGGCCTTTATTCTTCTCTGGTTCTTTCTTCCTCTAATTTGAAAAGATTGCTTGGCTTCCCCACTGCCTGCCATTTACGAGCTCGATAAAAATGACAGGGCTACGAAGGTCACTTGCTTTGCAGACTTTGAAGCAAAGAATGGCTAATTCTGCATCGGCGCATGCAGCTTTGCCGTTCAGCCAAGAGACGGCTGATGCAAACTTGGATGCAGGATTTTTTTTTTTTAATGTCTCTTCTGGGGTCACTCTGAAATTTTCTAAGATAGGCTTAACAGAATACGGTGGGCTGCAAAATCTAGAGGCTTCGATTTCGATCCTAGGCAGAGGCGGATATTTCTCTCTCTGGGCGCAAAGAGAAAATATTTGCTGTGAGCTCCACGTAGGCGTCAGGAAGGGAATCGGCCAGTAAATGCACAGCTCCATTCAGTCACCTCTGACTCCATCCCAATGCAAGGGATTACAGGGTCATGAAGAGGAAAAGAAAAGGCTTGCAGAAATACGGTTAAGCTACGTTTTGTTTTTATTATTTTATTTTAGTTTCTTAAACATTATAACATTAAAGGAGAGCTAGCTTGGCGTAAAGCTTAAAGCAGTAGCATAGAAAATGGAAGATCTTGAGTTCAAGTTCCCCCTTAGGCATGAAAGTTGGCTAGGTGACTTTGGGTCCCATGATAGCCAACTGGGTGACTCTGGACCAATCCCTGTGAGATGGGGAGTTCTAGTCCCACCTTTAGGCATGATAGTCAACTGGGTGACTTTGGGCCACTTAGCAGGAGATGGTGAATTCTAGTTCCCTATTAACCATGAAAACCAGCTGGATGACTTTGGGCTAATGACCAGGAGATAGTGAGTTCTAGTCCTGTCTTAGGCGTAATAGCCACCTCGGTTACTTTGGACCACACATTAGGAGACGGTGAATTCTAGTTCAAAGTTAGCCATGAAAGCCAGCTGGGTAACTTTGAGCCAGTCACCCTCTCTCAGCCCAATCCACCTCACAAGACCTCATTACCAAACTAGGTAACATCATCAGGGCACTATTTGGTAATGAAACCTCTGCATGAAAAAACCCCCAAGCTCAGAGAGCCCCAAGAACCACACAGTTCAACCCTGAGCAAGAAATAATTCACTTCCCTCAGTACTCTTGATTCACTGGGACCCATTAAGGCTTCCAGGAAAGGAGCAATTTGTAATGTATCTTTTTAAGCCTTCAACAGCTCCTGAGCGTCTTTAGAAAGATCAAGAGAAGAGGGTACGTGTTCCTGGTGTGTAGGGCATTCACTTTCCATTGGCTAAAATGTAGAATCGCCCCAAATGGAAGAATGGGGTTAATTAGTAATTGCTCTTCTTGGAAGGTAGGAGTTGCAGAGCCAGAAGCGAAAGAAACAAAAGCCAGAAACACATTTTGATTGGATTTAAATCCCCACCCAAAGGAATATCTTGACAGGATGATGTCATGGGGGCGAACAGAAAGAGGAAGGGGTTTTCTTCCCCTCCCCAAAAGTATTTGACTTTCAAGGTGAAGGAAATTGAAAGCCATCCCAGAAAAAGGCCAGCGATGTGTTGTTGCCAAGGAAACTGCACGGGTATCTTCATGAAGACCCAGGAGCTGAGTTTGATTCAAAGGAGACTTCATCTGTACATTACTTGGCTTTTGTTTAATTGGCTGGTTAAAGGGGAAATCCTCATCTAGTTGGCTCAGGACCAAGACTATGGATGAGGTCACACGCCAGATGTTCCTTTGTAGGTATAACAGAGTTGGGAGGGACCTTGGAGGTCTTCTAGTCCAACCCCCTGCTCAAGCAGATAACCCTATACCATTCCAGACAAAATGGCTGCCCAATCTCGTCTTAAAAACCTCCAGGTGTGGAGCACCAGGGGTGGGATTCAGCCAGTTTGGACCAGTTTGAGTGAACTGGATGATAATTTTACATCTGGTTTACGGAACTGGTAGTTCTGATGACCTGCTGGCTCTGCCCCACCCCTCCCAGGAGTCCCCACGCGAGCATTTTGGATCCTAGGTCAGTACAGGGCCCACGTGGAGGCTTGGGAAGGGCAAAAAATGGGCCTTCCAGAGACTCAGAAGGCCAGAAATGGGCCCATTTTTGGCCTCTGGAGCCTGGGAGAGGCCGTTTTCGCCCTCCTGGAAGCTCGAAGAAAACCTCTGGAGTCTGGGAAGGGTGAAAAACAGGCCTCCCAGAAGTTCCGGAAGGCTGGAAATGGGCCTGTTTCCAGCCTCTAGAGAGCCTCCAGAGCCTGGGGAAGATAGTTTTTGCCCTCCCGGAGGTTTGAGGAAAGCCTCTGGAGCCCGAGGAGGTCGAAAAACAGCCATCTTGGAAGTTCCGGAAGGCTAGAAATGGGCCCATTTCAGCCTCTGGAGAGCCTCCGGAGCCAGGGGGAAGCCGTTTTCACCCTCCCGGAGGCTCGGAAAAAGCCTCTGGAGCCTGGGGAAAAAAAAACAGGCCTTCCAGAAGTCTAGAAACAGGCCCATTTCTGGCCTTGGGAGGGCCTCCAGAGCAAGCCCGGGGAGGGTGAAAATGCCACCACCACCCCCGCCATGTTGCAAGAGGCCGACTAGGCCATGACCACGCCCACCCAGCAACTGGGCAAAGAACCGGTTGCTAAAATTTTGAAATCCCACCCCTGTGGAGCACGCACAATTTCTGGAAGGAAGTCGTTCCACCGATTGATCGTTCTAGCGGTTAGAAGATTTCTCCTTAGTTCTAGGTTGCTTCTCTCCTTGATCAGTTTCTTTTCTTTGCTTCTTGATCTGCCTTCTGGTGCTTTGGACAATAGGTTAACCCCCCTTCTTCTTTCTGGCCAAAGATAGAATATCCGGACAGGATAACTTTAGAGCAGTGGTCCTTAAACTGTTTGATCCAATTATCCCCTTTTCCTGCTTTCAAATAATGTCCTACACACACACACACACACACACACACACACACACACACACACACAAAACCCCCACCAGGTTGCAGAAAGAGTGCAGAGAAGAGCCACAAAGATGATTAGGGGCCTGGGGGCTAAAACATACGAAGAACAGTTGCTAGAATTGGGTTAGGCCTGGTTTAATGAAAAGAAGGACTAGGGGTGACATGATAGCAGAGTTTCAGCCTCTGAGGGGCTGCCCCAAAGAAGAGGGAGTCAAGCTATTCTCCAAAGCACCAGAAGGCAGGACAAGAAGCAACAGGTGGAAATTTATCAAGGAGAGAAGCCACCTGGAATTAAGGAGGAATTTACTGACTGTGGGGAAATTAATCAGTGGAACAACTTGCCTCCAGAAGTTGAGGATGTTCCATCACTGGAGGTTTTAAAGAAGAGATTGGACAAACATTTATTTGAATTGGTATAAGGGTTGGAGTAGAGGACCTCCAAGGTCCCTTCCAACTCTGTTAATTGTGTTTATTCAGAATATTGTTTTACCTAAGCCTTTTTTCTCCTTTCTTGGTGAAAGGTTACCTCGGTGGTCACTTAAGAAATGACACTGACTTGACATCAGTCAATCAACCCATAAGTCAATCGATCAATGCCACAGAACTTAGCTGAGCCTTTTACAGGGGTTGGACTAGAAGACCTCCAAGGTCCCTTCCAAACTCTGTTAATTCTGTTTATTCAGAATATCTTACAAATTATGAAGTCTACCCCCACCAGTCCTTTGGGAAGGTTTTGGGCTTTTTTTTTTTTTTTTTACTAAAAATGCTGATTTCATTAATCATGAAAACATGATTAAGAACAGAGAACATTTTGTCTTTGTCCAAATAATGACGTGACCTTGAGCAAAAATCCCATAGTGGCTCAGTACATTATCATCAAATCCCAGGAATTTTTTTTTCTTTTCATTCAGAGTTTCTTCCAGCAGCCAGCGACTAAATTTCAAAGGTTATCAGCAAATCCTCTTGGAAATTTAACATAGATGATATATTACATTATAGTATCCTATATTGCATTACATTGCATTATTGTATTGCATTACATGGTATTGTATTACATTACATTATATATTAACAGTTTAAATTAGGTTAGATTAGATATCATATCTTGTATCATATATGTTCAATATATAGTATTATATAATAATATGAAATATTAATAGAATAGAATATAGAATAGAATGGAATGGAATAGGAATAGAATAAATATATACTTTTTTCCCAGTTGCCTCTTGAAAAAGCACCTTTGGGACAACTATGACCTGGATGATTGAGAATCTCCATGGTCATAACATTAACCTAATATTACATTACATTGCACAATAATGTTATGTTATATTGCATTGCATTACATTAAATTATATTACATTATAAGTACTCCTCAAGTTACAAACTTACTTGCGACTGGAAAAAAGTCATTGCGATTGAAGGGAAAAGGAAGGGAAGCAGAGGGAAGGGGAGAAGGGAAAGGGAAAGGAAAGGAAAGAGAGAAAGGGGAGGGAAGGAAGGAAGGAAGGAAGGAAGGAAGGAAGGAAGGAAGGAAGGAAGAAAGAAAGAAAGAAAGAAAGAAAGAAAGAAAGAAAGAAAGAAAGAAAGAAAGAAAGAAAGAAAGAAAGAAAGAAAGAAAGAAAGAAATTCAATCTGCACATTCTCTACGACCAGGTGGGCCGGCCTATGCTCTGGTCTCCCAGCAGTATCTGGGTCAGCGGGGCATATAGCTAGGATCCAAAGAAAGAATGGAATACGACCAAGCGGGCAGAATTCAGGGGTGGGCCTACTGGGGTTTTGCAAGGGTTTGGGGGAAACCCTAGCTAAGATTCTGCACAGTTTGGAGAACCTCCAAATCCCACTCCTGGCTGGCCGCTCCCCGCCACTCCCAGGAGTGACCCCGTGGCCCATTTTGGATGCAGGTAAGTGCAGGGTGCGCACTGAGGTTCAGGGAGAGTGAAAAACGGGCCTCCCAGAAGTTTAGGAAGGCCTGAAACGGGCCTATTTCCAGTTTCCGGAGAGACTCCGAAGCCCAGGGAGACAGTTTTTACCCTCCCAGAGGCTCGAGGAAAGCCTCCGGAGCCCGGGGAAGGCAAAAATGTCCCTCCTGCTGTGGTGCAGGAGGTCGACTAGGCCACGCCCACCTTGGCCATGCCCACCCAGCAACTGGACAGAAAACCCGTTGCTAAAATTTTTGAAGCCCACCCCTGGCGGAATTACATCCAGAGCGCAACCCACTTCGCAACCTTGCTTAGCATATTCTGGTCCCGATTAAGGTTGTAAATCGAGGACTACCAGGAACTGAAAAATAATGAAACAATCTCACCCCATCGCTTTTCTTCCTTTCATTTTGCAAAGGTTCGTTTGGAGTGGCCCACCGACCTGGCCGTCAACCCAATGGACAATTCCCTCTACGTTCTCGACAACAACGTCGTGTTGCAGATCTCCGAAAACCACCAGGTGCGCATCGTGGCGGGCCGGCCAATGCACTGCCAAGTCCCAGGGATCGACCACTTCCTCCTGAGCAAGGTAGCCATCCACGCCACCTTGGAATCCGCCACGGCGGTGGCGGTCTCGCACAGTGGCGTCCTATACATCGCGGAGACCGATGAGAAGAAGATCAACCGGATACGACAGGTCACTACAAACGGCGAGATTTCGCTGGTCGCCGGAGCCCCCAACGGCTGCGATTGTAAGAACGACGCCAACTGCGATTGCTTTTCCGGGGACGATGGCTACGCCAAGGACGCCAAGCTGAATGCGCCTTCCTCCCTCGCGGTATGCGCAGACGGGGAGTTGTACATGGCCGATCTTGGGAACATCCGGATCCGTTTTATCCGGAAGAACAAACCTTTTCTGAACACCCAGAACCTGTACGAATTATCCTCGCCCATCGATCAGGAACTCTACCTGTTTGACGCCAGTGGCAAGCACGTTTTCACCCAGAGCCTCCCGACTGGAGATTACCTGTACAATTTCACCTACACGGGCGACGGGGACATCGCCCTCGTGACTGACAACAATGGAAATTTGGTGAATATCCGGAGAGATTCGACCGGGATGCCACTGTGGCTGGTGGTGCCAGATGGCCAGGTTTATTGGCTCACGATGGGCACCAACAGCGCCCTCAAGAGTGTGACTGCGCAGGGCCAAGAGGTAGCCATGATGACCTATCATGGCAACTCGGGACTCCTAGCTACCAAGAGCAACGAAAACGGGTGGACCACATTTTACGAGTGAGTATTTGGACGCAGTGTCTCAGCGGGTAAGACGCTGAACTTGTCAATCAGAAAGGTTGGCGGTTCGGCAGTTTGAATCCCTAGCGCTGAGTAACAGTGAGCTGCGCAACCTTCTCCACCAAAGGAAGCCACAGGCACACAACAGAGGTGAAATGCCTCCCCCTAAATGGCACAACTTGTTCCCCCCAACAAGTCTTAAAAATGTCAAAATGGTTCATAACAAGAGTGAACCTCTTTTTTAAAAATCAGTGGGTTGTCCTGCTGCCTTGACCAAAGATCTGATGCTTTGGCCTGGGACAGTGGTGGCGAATCTGTGGCATGAGTGCCAATGGTAGCACGCAAAGCCCTCTCTGTGAGCATAGATAACAGATAATCAGAGTTGGAAGGGACCTTGTAGATCATCTATTCCAACCCCCCACCCAAGCGGGAGACCCTACACTATTTCTGACAAATGGCAGTCCAATCTCTTCTTGAAAGTCTCAAGTGATGGCGCTCCCATCGCCCCAGCTCAGCTCTACCGTGTTTCTCTGTGGCGCTTCTTTTCGTTGTTTGCAGGAAAACAGAAGTTCCGATTTGGGTCTCTGCAGCGCCTGCGCTGGAGTACAGGCGCAGGCGGGGCAGGAACCAGTTTGGGCATGAATGCACACGCACTTTGGGCACTCGGTGTCTAAAAGGTCCACCATCACTGGCCTAGGAGATTCCCCTCGGTTTATCCCTCTCCGTTCTTGCACTTTAATTTCTGTGCATATGTCTCTTTTCTTTTCCAGGTATGACAGCTTTGGACACCTCACTAACATCACTTTCCCAACCGGTCAAGTCACCACTTTCCGGAGCGATACGGACAGCTCCATCCACGTCCAGATTGAGACCTCCAGCAAGGACGACGTCACGATCACCACCAACCTTTCAGCGTCAGGGGCCTACTACACCCTCCTGCAAGGTAAACCCAGCCCGTTTCGACAGCTTCCTCCTGGAAGTCCTTTTTAAAGTTTTCCTTAATTGAACTGGGGTACGACATCCTCGGAGCAGAGTTCCCCAAAGTTTCCGGCTTTGCCGACTGGCCGGGGGGGGGGGAGAGGGAGGGAGATAGAGGATGGTTTCACACGAGCGGCCGGCAAATGTGCGTGCACGCAACTCTATTTGCACGAATAGCACACACAGGCTCGCTCATAAGTGAGGATGCGAGGGGGAAGTTTCAACCGCCGCTTCCGTGGCCCAACTCCAAATGTGTCAGCTGTGCCTCCATTCAAAATCCAAGAAAGAAAACCTTAAGACTCCATTAAAATAGAGAAAAGCACATTTACTGGATTTGAAGGGATAGCAACAAAAGGAAAGTAAGTCCTGAGGCAAATCGGCGCGGAAATTACATATTGAAAGTTATCCCAAGTCCCGTAACCCCAAAGTGGACATCCAATCTGAGGTGTGTATAATGTCATCTTCAGGTGGCGTCTCACACACCTGGTATGCCAAGACGGTTGACCTTGGCCTAGAAAAGATGCCGTTGCGCAGAAAGCAAGAAAGCGTCCATCTTCTGCAGTTCATTCCAGCATCCTTCCCCCCACAAAGCCCAATTATTCGTCCCCGTCCCCGGTTTCCATGGCATCCGGCAAAGAGTCAAACCATAAAAGATGTCAGGAAGACGTCTTGGGAGAGGCTGACATTCAGCCCCCCTGCAAAAGGTTCACCTCAAAGTAGTGATCCGTGGCCCCGGGGATCGGGGACCTCTGCCTTAGGGGAAAAAGCTGGATAAAGTCGTTCTTCAAAGGAAGGTATAAATAGAAGACCCTAACATTGAAGGTTAATTCTGGGTTTGTTAAATCTAATCATTGTATGACGATTCTGAAAGGGAAGGACTTCGGGCCCGTCACTAGGAGACGTGAGTTCTAGTCCCATCTTAGGCATGCAAGACGGGTAGGTGATTTTGAGCCAGTTATCAGGAGAGAGTGAGTTGTAACCCCACCCTTAGGCAGGAGAGTCAGTTGGGTGACTTTGGGCTAATCACCAGGAGACAGTGAGTTCTAGTTCTGCCTTAGGTATGAAACCCTGCCGGGTGACTTTGGGCCATTTACCAGGAGAGGGTGAGTTCTAGTCCCACTTTACATAGGAAAGTCAGCTGGGTGACTTTGGGCCAGTCACTCTCTCCCTCGTCCCAATCCACCTCATAGAGTTGCCGTAGCGAGGAAAATAAGAGAAGGAAGGAGGATGTTGAGCATTTGTCACCTGGAGTTATTTATAAAAATGATAAAGTTACAACTAAAAAAAAGTTAATAAATAAAATAAATGGTGGAAGAATAAGGAAAATAAACGTAATGGCAATACACATTATATGTGTGTGTGTGTGAGAGAGAGAAAGTGGCTCAGTGGGTCAATGGCTCAGACGCTGAGCTTGTCAATCAGAAAAGGTCAGCAGTTCGGTGGTTTGAATCCCCAGCGCCACATAACGGAGCGAGCTCCCGTTCCTTGTCCCAGCTTCTGCCAACCTGGCAGTTCAAAAGCACGTAAAAAGTGCAAGTAGAAAAATAGGCGCCCCCTTTGGTGGGAAGGGAACAGCGTTCTGTGCACCTTCGGCGTTTAGTCATGCCAGTCACATGACCACGGAGACGTCTTCGGACAGCGCTGGCTCTTCTTCGGCTTTGTAACGGAGAGGAGCACCTTCCCGCCTAACAGGATTCAGCCATTTTAGAAAAATTTAAATGCCAGATTAATGCTGGAAGGAAAATTCGGCTCCACCTCAGGAGTCTAATTAAGCAACAGAAGGCACTTTTGGGACTCTTGGGAGGGGAGTCTTTTTGAATAGGCCAAGATTTAAAGGGCCAGAGCTAAGTAAAAGTCTATAATAATTGTCTTCCAATCGAGCATCTCAATAAGTCAGTTGCTCCCAGCTTTTCAGATCAGGGGCCGCTCCAGGAGTCGTGAGGTGATCACCAAGCCAGTGGATATAGATAGTAGTCCTCAACTTACAACCTTTTGTTGGGTGACCAAAGCTACAATGACACAGAAAAACAATGACTTACGACTGTTTTTCACAGTTACCACCCTTACAGCATCCCCATGGTCACAAGATCAAAATTCAGGCGCTTGGCAATTGATTCACCCTTATGACGGTTGCAGTGTCCTGGGGTCGTATGATCCCCTTTGGCGACCTTCTGACAAGCAAAGTCAACGGATTCACTTAACAGCCGGGTTACTCACTTAAGAACTGCAGCGATTTCCTTTAACAGGTCGTAAAATGGGGCAAAACTCATTTAAGGGCTGCCTCGCTCAGCCATGGAAACTTGGGGCGCAGTGGTGGTCGTATGTCAAGGATTACTGGTAATGGACTCGATTTGATGGATCAGAAAAATTTGGACAAAATTTAATGGGTGAAATTTGGAGCCACTGATATGGCCCCTCCCAATTAGCACTGGGCCTGCGGCTCATTCAAGGAAATTATTTGGGGGTGGAAATCAGAACGGATCTTTTTGGGGGTGGGGTGGGGGGAGAAAGGTTTGAAAGCCAGTATTCTGTTGAACTGGTTAACCACTGAGGGGTCCCTGGTGCTCTCTGAGCTTGGTTGTTTTCTTGCAGACGTTTCATTACCCAACTAGGTAACATCATCAGTGCTAGAAAGGAGCAGTGTTTGTGGAGGGAGGAGCAGGAGGAGGAGGAAGAAGAAGGAGAAGAGCTTGGTTGTTTTCTTGCAGACGTTTCATTACCCAACTAGGTAACATGATCAGTGCTAGGGATGACGTGATAACGCTAGCACTGGTGATGTTACCTAGTTGGGTAATGAAATGTCTGCAAGAAAACAACCAAGCTCAGAGAGTACCAAGGAACCCACAGTTCTCCTCCTCCTCCTCCTCCTCCTCCTCCCTCCTCCTCTGTTCTCCATTCCACAAACCCTCCCCCCTTCTAGCACCGATATTGTTACCTAGTTGGGTAATGAAATGTCTACAAGGAAACAAGCCGGCTCAGAGAGCACCAAGAAACCCACAGTTCTCCTCCTCCTCCTCCTCCTCCCTCCTCCACTGTTCTCCATTCCTCAAACCCTCCTCCCTTCTAGCACTGATATTGTTACCTAGTTGGGTAAGAAAGAAAGCAAGCCAGCTCAGAGAACACCAAGGGGATGCCTCACTTCAACCCTGAGCTACAAATACTCCCCTTTATTGGTAAATCACTCTGAACCCTGATAATTAAGGTGCTCAAATTTCTCATCTGCTTTGCTTCATGTTTCTTTTGCATAACTAAGGTGAGCTGCGGAGGGTCGGCTGCCTATCTTAACGTTGTCGGGTTTCTCATCTCCCCACAACCTTGTGTAGATCAAGTGCGCAATAGCTACTACATCGGAGCAGATGGCTCTCTCCGCCTGATGTTGGCTAATGGCATGGAAGTGGCTCTCCAGACCGAGCCCCATCTCCTGGCGGGCACCGTAAACCCCACCGTGGGTAAGAGGAACGTGACCCTGCCTATCGACAACGGTCTCAACCTGGTAGAGTGGAGACAACGGAAAGAACAATCCAGAGGCCAGATCACTGTGTTCGGACGCAGGCTGAGGGTAAGCGGGCCGTTCCCAGTCAGAACTGGTGGGAATTGAAGTTCTTCCGGTCACCGAGGTGGAAAGGGTTACCGTATTTTTCGGAGTATAAGACACTCCAAAGTATAAGACACACCTAGCTTTGGGGGAAGCAAAAAAAAAGGGGACGGGGAAATCTACCTCTGCCTCCCAACAATTTGCTTCCTTGCAGCAAACAGCCTGTTTCAGCTTCAACACAGCCTGATTAGCACAAGCAGCCGATCGTTGGTTGGATCAGCCTCCCGACGATCAGCTGTTTCAGGCTACAGGGATCACCATCGTCTATTGCAGCCTCCATGTGCCTCATTTTTGGCCTCTGCATCCCGTTTTCAGCCTCCGTGCCCCGTTTTTGGCCTCCGCGTGCCGAATTTTTGGCCTCCGCCTCCCGTTTTCAGCCTCCACACGCCCCATTTTTGGCCTCTGCGCACCCCATTTTGGTCCCGTTCCGGGCAGCAGGCATCAAAATGGGTAGAAAATGGGACGTGCGGAGGCCAAAAATGGGGCGCACAGAGGTGGCAATAGGCAATGGCGATCTCTGCAGCCTGAAACAGCTGATCGTCGGGAGGCCAAATGGATGTGGAGCCCTCTTGGCTGCAGGATGAGAGACACTGAAAACATCCTTCAACCAAGAAGGCTCCACACCCGTTTGCACCACTCAGAGTGACCCCGAAGACACAGATAAACCTCCAAGCGGCCTCAACGACTCCCTAAAAGACTGCAAATGACCAGCCTTCTTGGCGCTGTTGAAATGAGCAACAGCAAACTGTTGCAAGGATATAAATCCTTCCGTTCCCCACCACTCAGTCAGAGCTGAAGAAGCTTCTTGGATGAGAATAGAAACGTCTTCAAAGAAAAAAACAGAAAGTCCAGCTGCCTCTTGAAAAAGCACCTTTGGGATCTCATATAAGAGTTTTTTTGCAAATAAGCAAAAACCCTCTTTGCCATTTGCCCAGGGGAAAACCAAAGAGGTGGTTGTTCTGACCAGTAGTTAATTATCCCCACCTTACTAAAGCTTTCAGTCGTTGTCCTAATTCTTATCCCTACGCAGGTTCATAACCGAAATTTGTTGTCCCTCGACTTCGACCGCGTGACACGAACCGAGAAGATTTACGACGACCATCGGAAATTCACCCTGCGCATTCTCTACGACCAGGCGGGACGGCCTACGCTCTGGTCTCCTAGCAGTCGTCTGAACGGAGTGAACGTCACCTATTCCTCCGGGGGGCACATAGCTGGGATCCAAAGGGGTACTATGTCCGAAAGAATGGAATACGACCAAGCAGGCAGAATTACATCCAGAATGTTTGCGGATGGCAAATCTTGGACCTTCACGTATTTAGAGAAGGTGAGCACCGTTAGGAAAGAGGGGTCACTAAAGTTTTAGTTTAGTTTACTTCATTGTCACGGCGCCTCATAACGACGAAATTAAATGCCATTGTGAGATTTAAAAACGTTCCAAAATTTATACTCACTAATTCGACAGACAGTTCTGATGTGTACAAACAAAGGAAGTTTATTAAAATGCATTTGCAAAGGCAGGCCTTCACATCCCTTCCCAAAATGGATTGAGAACATGAAGCGCAAAATCCCACATTCAAGCAACAAATTTATGCCCCCTACACAATGCACGCCACGCCTAAGAAGCCCTTCCAACTCCCCCTTATTAGCTAAAGGGTGACCATGACATTTTCTTTTATGCAATCAATGTCTTATCTTGTTTTGCTTCTGGATTTTACCTTGAGCGGATGTCCCTACATATCTACTTGTTGCCTGGCTCTGGGCTGCTGTTCCTATTTCCCAAAACAATTGTTAACAAGTCACCACGTACTTTTAACTGAATACACTTTGGGGTTTTAGGATGTGGGTTTTAATATGTAACAAAAGGAATATTCTAGCTTAACAATACATAAGACACTATTATAAAAGAGTAACCTCTTATACTTTTCCTTCACCATCTTCAGCGTACATCATACATAACAAAACTATAAAAATAAAATACAAACAAACATCCTTCACATTCTATACAATTGAATGGAAAACTCCGGATATTACATTAATATTGCACTACACAGTAGAATTCAATAGAGCTACTGCCCTGGGATAGAAGCTGTTTTTCAGCCTAGTTGTCCTTGTTTTTATTATCCTGTACCGTCTGCCAGATGGTAATAGTTCAAAAAAAAGGGCATGCCCAGGATGAGATGGACCTTTGAGAATATTTTGAACTTTCTTAAGGCAGCGGGAGCTATAAAACTCTTCCAAAGAGGGGAGAGGGCAACCCATGATCTTCTGGGCAATGACATTAACCCTCTGGAGTGCTTTCCTATCTGCCACTGTGCAATTGACAAACCCTACACAGGTGTGCAGAAAGTTAAGATACTCTCTATGGTGCAGCGGTAGAAAATCACCAGCAGTTTTTCATTCAGTTGTTGTTTCCTGAGAAGCCTCAGGTAGTATCATCTCTGCTGGGCCCTTTTGACCAGGGCTGCAATATGAGCCCCTCAGGTCAGATCCTCTTCTAGGGTAACACCCAGAAACTTAAAACTGGCCACTTGCTCCGCTCGGTCTCTTTAGCCAACAGAAGCTTTGTGAGTCACCGTCTCTGCCTCTTTGAATGGCATTTATCAACTACAGGTAGTCCTTGACTGACACCCGCTCATCTAGTGACTGTTCAAAGTTACAGCGGAACAGACAAAAGCGACTTACAATCATTTTTCACATTTACAATTGTAGCGTTCCCAGAGTCACGGGATCAACAGTCAGAGGCTTTGGGCAACTGGCTCATATTTTTGATGGTTGCAGTGTCCCAGGGTCACGTGATCAACTTTTGCGACCTTCGGGCGGGCAAACTCAAAGGGGAAGCCACTTAATTGGGTTAACAATTAACTTAACAGCTGTGGTGATCCACTGAACAACTGTGGCAGGAAAGGTCGTAAAATGGGACAAAGCACACTCAACCACTATCTTGCTTAGCACTGGAAGTTTTGGGCTCAGCTGCGGTTGTAAGTCAAGGACCAGCTGTATGTAATCCCTGTCCTTCTTGTAATGTGACATCTCTTTTGTTTGTAGCATGTGTTAGAAATTACCTGCATTTAGGATGGTCATGTGACCAACCTGTTTTATAACTTACAACCATAAAGGCAGGCGCCATTACACTCCTAAACTCACATTCTCATGGTCTTTAATTGGCCGAAATGATGCGCCCACTGTAGGGCAAGCATTTTTGAACCAAAGTACCTCCAATCGGCTAACTTAGATTACATACATAACTTTGAATGTGGTCCAAAACTCCCCAGGGAATGAAATTTGGCTGTTTCAATATTGCTGGTCTACTGCTGCGGCAATTACATGAAGTTCTGTTTTCAACTTTCTGTGACAGTTTCCAAGCCAGTTTAGCAATCCCTTGGTCTCTCCCCCAATCAGCAGCAGCCACTTACCTGCAAGCTGGAAAAGGGAGGGAAGAAGGAAGGAAGGAAGGAAGGAAGGAAGGAAGGAAGGAAGGAAGGAAGGAAGGAAGGAAGGAAGGAAGGAAGGAAGGAAGGAAGGATATGTGGGAGGGAAGGTTAGATAGGGAGGGAGGGAATTTCAGTTGCATTCTTTTAGAGAGTCTTTGAGGCCACTTGGAAGTTTATCTGTGTCCTCAGGGTCACCTGAATAAATAGGGTCACCTCAACAGTAAAGGACACAGGGCAGAAAACATCCTGCAGCCAAGAAGGGTCCACACCCATCTGCACCACTCAGATGACCCTGAGGATATAGACAAACCTCCAAGTGGCCTCAACGACCCTCTAAAAGGGTGCAAATGACCAGCTCTCTGCAAGGAACATAAATCCTTCCACTCCCCACCATCCAGTCAGAGCTGAAGAAGCTTCTTGGATGAGAAGCAAAACATGTTCTAACCAAAACCAGAAAGGCCAGTTGCCTCTTGAAAAAAGCACTTTGGGGACTTGAAACTTCTTGTTCTCTCTGGCAACTTTTCAACCTCAAGAAGTTTCAAGTAACTTTGGACAACGTTGGTCAAAGCACCAACAATCCACTTTCTGTATCCCACTACAGAACTTAGCCATAATAATAACATCGACAAAATGTTCTGCATATGACTTTATTTTTCTCTTCTGATTACAGTCCATGGTCCTGCTTCTTCACAGTCAACGGCAGTACATTTTCGAATTCGATAAGAATGACCGCTTGTCGTCAGTTACGATGCCCAACGTAGCTCGGCAGACCCTGGAGACACTTCGATCAATTGGCTATTACAGGAATATCTACAGGCCTCCAGAAGGCAATGCCACGGTGGTAGAAGACTTCAACGAGGAATGGCAACTCCTTCACACCTATTACCTGGGGACCGGAAGACGGGTCATCTACAAGTACGGCAAGCTCTCCAAACTGGCAGAGATGCTTTATGACACCACCAAGATCAGCTTCAGCTACGATGAGACCGCAGGCATGCTGAAGACCATCAACCTGCAGAACGAAGGGTTCACCTGTACGATCAGGTACCGCCAGATCGGGCCGCTCATTGACCGCCAGATTTTCCGCTTCACGGAAGAAGGCATGGTGAACGCCCGTTTCGATTACAACTACGACAACAGCTTCCGGGTGACCAGCATGCAAGCCGTGATCAACGAAACCCCGTTGCCGATTGACCTCTACCGTTATGACGACGTGTCGGGCAAAACCGAGCAATTTGGCAAATTCGGGGTGATCTATTACGACATCAACCAGATCATCACCACGGCGGTCATGACCCACACAAAGCATTTTGATGCGTACGGCAGGATGAAGGAAGTTCAGTACGAAATATTCAGGTCCCTCATGTATTGGATGACGGTGCAGTATGACAACATGGGGCGAGTGGTGAAAAAGGAATTGAAAGTGGGCCCTTACGCCAACACCACAAGGTACTCGTACGAATACGACGCCGACGGCCAGTTGCAGACAGTGTCCATCAACGACAAACCGCTCTGGAGATATAGTTATGACCTCAATGGGAATCTCCATTTGCTGAGTCCCGGCAACAGCGCCCGTCTGACGCCACTGAGGTACGACCTCCGGGACCGGATTACAAGACTGGGTGACGTGCAGTACAAGATGGACGAAGATGGCTTCTTGAGGCAACGGGGGAACGACATTTTTGAGTACAACTCCGCGGGGCTTCTCATCAAGGCCTACAACAAAGGCAACAAATGGAGCGTGAAGTACCATTATGACGGGCTCGGAAGGAGAGTCTCCAGCAAAACCACCCACGGTCATCATCTGCAGTTCTTCTATGCGGACCTCACCAACCCCACCAAGGTCACCCACCTGTACAACCACTCCAGCTCCGAGATCACCTCTCTCTATTACGACCTTCAGGGTCACCTCTTTGCCATGGAGGTGAGCAGCGGAGATGAATTCTACATCGCTTGCGACAACATTGGGACGCCCTTGGCGGTCTTCAGCGGAACGGGCTTGATGATCAAGCAGATCCTTTACACGGCTTACGGAGAGATCTACATGGATACCAACCCAAACTTCCAAATTATCATTGGTTACCACGGAGGCCTGTATGATCCCCTCACCAAACTCATACACATGGGGAAGAGAGACTACGACGTTCTAGCCGGCCGGTGGACCAGCCCGAACCACGGCATCTGGAAACGTCTCAGCCACAGCAACATCATGCCGTTCAACCTTTACATGTTCAAAAACAACAATCCGATCAGTAACGCCCAGGATATAAAATGCTACATGACAGGTAAAAAAATCCATCTTCATTTTCAGTAGTTAGCTGCCCGGGGTAAGAACTGGGACTTGGGCGGGAAACGTGTGGGGTTTGCCGTGATGCCTCGGACCTCATCCACAGAATGGATGCCATCGGTTACTGATAAAGTGCATGGAGGTTTTCCATGCGTAGCGTCTTCCATTTAAAAGAGACAGTTTGGTGTGGGGGTTAAGGTGCTGGCCTAGAAATCAGGAGAAAGTGAGTTCTAGTCCCACCATACGGATGAAAGCCAGCTGGGTGACTTTGGGCCAATCACCAGGAGAGGGTGAGTTCTAGTCCTGCCTTAGGCATGAAAGCCAGCTGGGAGACTTTGGGCCAATCACCAGGAGAGGGTGAGTTCTAGTCCCACCATAGGGATGAAAGCCAGCTGGGTGACTTTGGGCCAATCATCAGGAGAGGGTGAGTTCTAGTCCCATCTTAAGCATGAAAGCCAGCTGGGAGACTTTGGGCCAATCACCAGGAGAGGGTGAGTTCTAATCCCACCTTAGGCATGAATGCCAGGTGGGTGACACTTTGGGCCAATGACTAGGAGCTGGTGAGTTCTAGTTCCACCTTAGGCATGAAGGCCCTCAGGGTGACTTTGGGCCAATCACCAGGAGAGGGTGAGTTCTAGTCCCACCTTAGGCATGAAAGCCAGCTGGGTGACTTTGGGCCAATGACCAGGAGCCTGTGAGTTCTAGTTCCACCTTAGGCATGAAAGCTGGCTAGGCGACTTTGGGCCAATGACTAGGAGATGGTGAGTTCTAGTTCTACCCTAGCATGAAGGCCCGCAGGGTGTCTTTGACCAATCACCAGGAGCCTGTGAGTTCTAGTCCCACCTTAGGCATGAAAGCCAGGTGGGTGACATTGGGCCAATGACTAGGAGATGGTGAGTTCTAGTTCTACCCTAGGCAAGAAGGCCCTCAGGGTGTCTTTGACCAATCACCAGGAGAGAGTGAGTTCTAGTCCCTCCTTAGGCCTGAAACCAGGCTGGGCAAACTTCTTCACACTTTCTCTCAGCCCAACCCATCTCACAGGGTTGTTATTGTGGAGGAATAAAATAAGAGGAATTATTATCCCTGCCTTTAAGGTACTTATAAAAAAAATAATACAGACGAAATAAAAATATCATAAATAAATAAAGGCTTCAGGAAATTCCTCTGATACCTTTTCGCCTCGGATACTGGAGACTCTCCAGTGAGAACAAACCCTGCCTGCTCGTGAAGAACAAACTCTCGGGATTTAACAAATAACTCTGATTTTAAACTGCCCAAGCGATCTCATAATTTCCTTGCTTGGACTCCGTGGATTAAAGGGCGATTAATGCCCTTCTTTTTTTCTTTTTTATTGTCAGTTTTGCAGCGGGGGGATATTACTGTGGGCCTCAGCTGGCACCCCCAGATCTTAAACGGCTTCGAAATAAAACTGCATGAAAGAGGCTAAATCCTTTCTAATCCTGACCTTTCTGTCAAGCCCCTTTTTAAAAATAACAATGCGGTGAAATGTTAATTCATCCACAAGAATTGCTGTTTTAAAGGGCAGCGGGAAAACAAAACAACTGTTGCAAATAAGCCAGAGGAGAGAGACTGACCAAGGAAATGAAGACCTACCGAAGCTGCAGGAATCATTTGAGAATAAATTATTTGGGAATGGGTGTAA
This sequence comes from Pseudonaja textilis, assembly GCF_049901715.1. Taxonomy (NCBI): domain Eukaryota; kingdom Metazoa; phylum Chordata; class Lepidosauria; order Squamata; family Elapidae; genus Pseudonaja; species Pseudonaja textilis. The sequence goes on along the minus strand of NC_141996.1, from coordinate 4,921,245 downwards.
TTCTCCCCTCCGGATGCCGCTACAAGGCCTTGCATGCCAAAACAACTACAGGTAGTCCTCGACCTATAGCAGTTCACTTAATGACCCTTCAGAGTTACAATGGCACTGAAAAAAGGGACTTACAACCATGCTTCACATTTACGGCCTTTGCAGCCTCCCCCCTGGTCACGTGAATTTACATCCAGAGGCTCACTTTTATGACGGTTGCAGCGCCCCGGAATCACGCGATCCCCTTTTGCAACAGGGGAAGCCAGATTCACTTAACGACCATGTGACTTAATTTAACTGCAGTGGGTTCACTTAACAAATGAGGTTAGGAAAGTCCAGAAACGGAGCACGCTTGCTTTAACAAATGCCTCACTTAGCAACGTTGGCCTCCTATCTGGTCATACGTGGAGGACTACCTGTAGACACAAAGATAGTTTTTGTGATGACGTGGGACATGACACAAAAATAACAAAGTCACCAAAGTAGAATAAATTCTCTTTAATGCCTCCAACTTGGCCCCCAATGTCCAATTATCCTCGGCTGGATAACAAACCCTTCAAAAAACAGTCTACGAAGGGCAGAAATGCAGTCCGAACCCAAAGTAAAGATAATTAGAAATTTAAAAACTCAACACAAACTATACTGAAGTAATTAACACGGCAGGCCAGGATGATAAATTGCAGGCTTTCAAAGGATAACTTGCAGCAACCACAGTTGGGAGGACTGCCAAAACCCAGATAAGCCTCTACCAAGATAATGCACACTTTGCTTCCAGCAAGGAACGGTGTGCAAACGCCCCTCTTATATCCTGTTCTCCCAGCTGCAACCAATGAAAGGGATCAGGGCCGCCTTCTCTCTCCCAAGCCACCTTGCTCCCTTCTCCGTTCCTCCCTGCGTGCCCTAGGATGAAGAGGGGAGGGCCCTGGGTCTTCCTCTGAATGCCCAGTCGGGACTGTGCCCTTCCTCCGTTTCCTCCACAGCCATCGGAGCCACACTCCCACTCCCTGTCAGCTACTCAATCTCCCCCTCAGAATCGGACTCCAACAAGAGCGTGACAGTTTTTTCCCCCCTTGTGCCATCGCTCTGCTAAACACCTCATTCCCACAGGCCTGCCTTGCGCCTACATATATTCACCCATGTAGCAGGGCTATATTGCTATTATCCTTCTCATCTTTCCATCTTTCTTACTACTTTCTCCTATCGGTAGCTTTTGATTTATCCCTTGTTTGCAGCTTACGGTCTACCGTATCACTTGGCTGTTGGTATGCACACGGAGAGCTTCTGCACCAGGGACAAATCCCTTGTGTGTCCAATCACACTTGGCCAATAAAGAATATTCCAATTCCAATGTTAAGTAGGAAGAACAGAGCCAAAACAGACAAAGAGAATGGGGTGATTCAGAGGCCGTTTTGGTATGCCACGTATTTGCATCACAAATACATCCGGTATCACAACAGTTGACATTTAAAACATTACCTTCTCATGCCCAGCGCAATTCTGATACCTTAAAAGTCAGGCTTAGCCATTCTAGCTTTAAATCAGTATTTTTTCCTGTCCTTTAGAAACGTTCTTCAGAATAGTTCTTCAGATAAAACACGAACTGTTAGAATAAAATAGAATAAGAGAGTTGGAAGGGACCTTGGAGGTCTTCTAGTCCAACCCCCTGCTCAGGCAGGAAACCCTACACGTCAGACAAATGGTTGTCCAATCTCTTCTTTAAAACTTCCAGCGATAGAGCATTCACAACTTCTGGAGGCAAGTTGTTCCTCCGGCTAACTGTTCTCACAGTCAGGAAATTTCTCCTTAGTTCTAAGTTGCTTCTCTCCTGGATTAGTTTCCATCCATTGCTTCTTGTCCTGCCCTCAGGAGTTTTGGAGAAGAGCTTGACTGTTCAGAGTTTTACAGCATCAATTCAGCGCCAGAAAAATAAACACAGATGGCTGATGCTTCATTGAACGTCTTTATAAACATGTATATTATATATGTTTATAAATATATTAAAACATATTCTTTTTACAAACCAGTTGTAGATTTCTCCAACGTGGAGCAAACTCAAACAGAAGTAGACATGTTACAAGTGCACAGCTTCAGCAGTAACTTCAGCAGCTCAGAAACAGACCTCAGTTTCACTTGAGTTCAGCAAGCAAGCAGAGAAGCAGTTTCACTCCATTAGACAAACTCAGAGCTTAACATAGCTGCAGAGTTGCAGAGCTTAATATAGAGCCACATTTAGACTACTTCTAGTTTCAGTTTCCAAACAGTTTTCATTGGCTGACTTAGTTGCTATGCCTATTCATTGGCTGACCTTGTTACCAAGCTCTGTTCCAGTTCATGAACAGACTCTGACATTGACCCCCCTCTTATCTGTGGCAGCCCCTCAAATACTATCATGTCACCCCTAATTCTTCTTTTCATTAGACTTGACATACCCAATTCCTGCAGCCGTTCTTCGTACGTTTCAGCCTCCAGTCCTCTTCGTTGCTCTTCTCTGCACTCTTTCTAGAGTCTCAACATCATTTTTTTTTAACATCATGGCGACCAAAACTGGGATGCAAGATTCCAAGGGTGGCCTTACCAAGACCTTATAAAGTGGCATTAACATTTCACGTGATCTTGATTCTATCCCTCTGTTAATGCAGTGTTGGCTTGTTTGGTGGCGGCTGCCCACGGCTAGCTCATGTTTAAGTGATTGTCCGCTAAGACTTCAAGATCCTTCTTCACAGTTACTACTATTGAGTCAAGTACCGTTTATGCCGCACCTGCATTTATTTAACCTTTTGGCTAGCATGTAACGTTCTGGTTTTTCTCGTCCCATTCCAGATGTCAACAGCTGGCTGCTTACCTTTGGTTTCCAGCTGCACAACGTTATCCCTGGCTATCCTAAACCTGACGTGAATGCTATGGAGCCATCCTACGAGCTCACCCGCACCCAGCTGAAAACCCAGGAATGGGACAATAGCAAGGTAACTAGTATGACTTTTCGGGCACCGCCCCCTCCCAGTTTCTTCGGTTTCCAAAAAGACCCACTTTTGAACGGTCGCTACTTTATCCCAGGGGAAACGTTCATCAGGAAGTGGAAAACATGTACGGATAGTCCTTGAATTAACAATCATTTGCTTTAACGGCCGTTCAAAGTTACAATGGCGCTGAAAAAAAAAGTGACTTAGGTGTCAACTCATAAAATATTTGTCTGGTCTTGTCAGAGTTGCCAACAGAAAGGGAAGTGGGGGAAAGGGGTTTTGAAAAAGCACTGCGGCAGCTTGCAAACCGAAAGCGCATTCCATCAATGTGTTCAAAGATAGTAACCAGGTGACTGAAGTTTCTGCCGTGCAAAATCCTAACTGGTGAGCACGATTGAATGACTCTGGGCTATGGAGGTGTCCCATTGGAGAATATGAATTAGGATACACCCAGAGGGGTGGAGGGAAAACCAGGGTCAAGGGTAGCAATGAGTGATGTGCCTCAGAGTCCGCTACACCCAGGCAGTGCTGGCATGTTAACTCCCAATAAATCCTTCGGAAGTTTTGGAAGTTTGTCTCGAGACTCATGATTTAATTCGGGGGGTAACTGCCGGAATCCTGACATTAGGGCTGTTTTTCACACTTCCAACCTTTGCAGCATCCCCATGGACACGTAATCCTAATTCAGGTGCTTGGTAACTGATTCATAGTTACGATGGTTGCAGTGTCCCAGAATTATGTGACCCCCTTTTGCGACCTTCTGACGAGCAAAGTCGACGGGAAATCCAAATCCACTCAGCAACTGTGTTACTAACGTAACAACTGTGATGATTCGCTTAACTGTGGCCAGAAAGGTCATAAAATGAGGCAAAACGCACCTTGCAACTTTCTTGCTTAGCAACAGAAACTTTGGGCTCCGTTATGGACCACCTGTAGTCTTTCTGATGTTCTACTACTCTTCTACTGGTAGTCCTCAACTTAAGACTGGTCGCTTTAGTGACTATTCAAAGTTACAACAGAACGTAAAAATAAAAAAATAAAAGAGCTACTTACAACCCAGATTCAAAGTCCCAATGGGGCCCAACTCTCCCATTTGCAGGCGTGCCCTTGGCCACTTTGCAACCAGCTCTCATCTATATCCGTTTGCAGCATCCCGTGGTCATGTGACCACGATTTATAATTGGTTCCTTTGCAAGAGGAAGCAAGAAGCATTTATCTCTGTGTTCAGGGAAAAAGCTCTCCTTGCAGAGATAGAAGTGGAAAAATGGAAAATAGTAGAGTTCAAAGGAGCCTTGGGGGACTTCTAGTCGAACCCCTGACCAAGCAGAAAACCCTATACCATTTCAGACAAATGGTTGTCTAATCTCTCCTTTAAAACTTCCACTGTTGGAGCACCCACAACATTTTAGAGGCAAGCTGTTCTACTGGTTAATTGTTCTCCTCATTAGCAAATTTCTCCTTAACTCTAGGTTGGATCTCTCCTTGATCGGTTTCCCTCCGTCGCTTCTTGTCCTGCCTTCAGGTGCCTTGGAGAATAGCTTGACTCCCTCTTCTTCGGGGGCAGCCCCTCAAATATTAGAACACTGCTATCCTAATTCTAGACATACCCATTTCCCGAAACCGTTCTTTGTATGTTTTAGCCTCCGGACCAAATTTAAAAACCAGGCCGCACAATAATACCCCTAGGTTGCAGATTTTGTTATTGAGACTTTGGAAAAAGTTCAGAGAAAAGAGCAACTAAGATGATTAAAGGCTTGGAAACTAAAACATACGAAGAACGGTTGGAGGATTTGGGTTCGGCTAGTCTCGAGAAGAGAAGGACCAGGGGAGACATGATAGCAATATCCCAGTATTTGAGGGACTGCCACAAAGAAGAGGGGGTCAAGTTGTTCTCCAAAGCTCCTTGAAGGCTGGACAAGAAGCAATGGATGGAAACCAACCTTGGAGAGAAGCAACCTAGAATTAAGGAGAAATTTCCTAACAGTGAGGACAATCAAGCAGTGGAACTACTTGCCTCCAGAAGTTGTGGTTGCTCCAACACCGGAGGTTTTTAAGAAGAGATTGGATGACCATTTGTCTGGAATGGTATTGGCTCTCCTGCTTGACCACGGGGTTGGACTAGAAGACCTCCAAGGTCCTTCCAGCTCTATTCTGATTCAGACAATGAGTCCCCGTCGCCAACGCCGCATTTGCTTTAACAAACACTGCAATAAAGGTCTTAAAATCGAGCACAAATCCTATATTGATCCACTTAATGACCGGCATAAATTACGATCGTTGTTCCAGGCTCAGTTATGTTGCAACTGAAGGACTGCCTGTACAGCAGTGTTTTTCAAAACTTGGCAATGTTAAGATATCTGGATTCCAACTCCTCAAATTCCAGCATGGGAGTTGAAGCCCACGCATCTTAAAATTCGCCATGTTTGAAAAACCTCGCTCTCTAGCACGAAAAAATTTGGCCTTTTATCAGGTAAACACGATCTCCCCTCTAATATTTCCTGTTTTGTTTTGTTTTTCCCTTTCTTCCTTCCTTCCTTTGAGGAAAGGAAGCACGGGGAACAAATTCCAAAGGCGAGACCATCTATCTCTTCTTTGAACTCTGCCTAATCTGTTTGTGTCCCTTTTAAAAAAACAAAAACATTTGCAGCCCCAGAGCCCGGAAGTTTCTTTTTTTATCTTTCTGAGGAGAAATCGACTCTTCCCCCCTCCATGCATTACTTTATTATTTAAAAGGCTGTGTTCAAGGTCATTCTTTCTTCCAATTAAGCGGTTTTCCAAAGACCCGGGACTTATTTTTGAGATAAGAAAGAGGTTTTGTTTTGTTTTTAATTACAATTCCAGTGATATTCATGATAACGTTTCGTTGTGGCTGGCAAATATCCTGAGCTACAGGGCTAAAATTGCCTTAAAAATGGCACAACTCTGAATTTTGGAGAAACTCCCCATTATTTAAAGAACAATCAACCCATGGAACAGACGTTGCCCTTGGAAATTGTGGGAGCGCCATCACTTGAGACTTTCAAGAAGAGATTGGACTGCCATCTGTCATAAATGGTGTAGGGTCTCCCACTTGGGTAGGGGGCTGGACTAGATGACCTACAAGGTCCCTTCCAACTCTGATTATCTGTTATCTATTACTTTGGCCCAAACGACAGGCAGTCCTCAACTTAACGGCGGCAATTGGGACCAGAATTTTCATTGCCGAGCAACGCCACTGTTAAATGACTCGGCCCTGATTTTACCACTGACATTGTTAAGTGAATCACACAGTCATTAAGGGAATCAGACCTTCCTTATTGACTTTGGTTGTCAGAAGCTGGCTGGGAAGGTCACCCAAAACCCCAAGACTGTGCAACCGTCATTAATACATACCGGTTGCCAAGTGACCAAATTTTGATCACATGACTGAGAACGTTGCGGTGGTTGTAAGACGTGGACTGGTTGTAAGTCTTTTTTTTTTAGTGCTTATGTTACTTTGAACAGTCACTGAAGAAATGTTGTAAGACTGAGGGCTGTTTGTAAGTAATTTGTGAGGGCTTTATGATCATCTAAGCAAGACCCTTCTTAACGGAGATTTGCTCCGTTTTATGTCCTTCCTTGCCATGGTTGTTAAAGTGAATCCGGCTTGCCCATTGACTTCGCTTGTCAGAAGGTTGCAAAGGTTGATCATGTGAACACACACACACACACACACACACACACGCACGGGACTCTGCCACTGTCATAAATATGAACCAGTTGCCAAGCGTCTGAATTTTCATCATGCAGATGCGGTAAGTGTGAATTTTGATCTTGCAGATGTGGTAAGTGTGAAAAACTGGTCATAAGTCACTTTTTTTCAGTGCCGTTGTAACTTTAGTCATTAAATGAATGTTTGTAAGTCGAGGACTACCCTGTATAATGGGCTCACTTAAAGACCGCTACATTCATTTAATGACCGTGTTATTTGCTTAACAGCTGCCATGAAAAGTTAACAAAAATCAGGCACAGTCACGTGGTTCCCCTGCTTATAGACATCCCCGACTTACAACCATAATAGTAATAGCCCTTAGATTATATACTGCTTCCCAGTGTTTTACAGCCCTCTCTAAGCAGTTCACAGAATCAGCCTCTTTTCCCCAACAATCTGGGTCCTCATTTTACCCACCTTGGAAGGACGGAAGCCTGGGTCAACTTTGAGCTGGTCAGGATCGAACTGCAAAATTTCAGGCAGCCGGCAGTCAGCAGAAGTAGCCTGCAGTACTGCACTTTCACCACTGCGCCACCGTGGCTCTAATTCCGGTTGTGAGTTCAGGGACCATCTGTAGATTTTGCCATACATCCCTCTTGTGTCTAACACGAGTTCCTCTCTTTTCAATCTCCCTTCCTGCCCATCTTCAGTCGATCTTAGGGGTGCAGTGCGAAGTCCAGAAACAGCTGAAGGCCTTCGTCACGTTGGAGAGCTTCGAACAGATCTACACATCGAGCATCGCCGGGTGCCAGGAAGTCCAGGAGAACCGCCATTTTGCCTCGGGAGACTCCATCATCGGCAAGGGGGTCAAGTTTGCCATGAAAGATGGCCGGGTGGCCACTGATATCATCAGTGCGGCGAACGAGGATGGGCGGCGAGTCGCCGCCATCCTCAACAACGCCTATTATCTGGAGAACTTGCACTTCACCGTCGACGGCACGGACACCCACTATTTTGTCAAGCCGGGGTCGTCGGAAAGCGACTTGTCCATCCTCGGCCTCAGCGGCGGGCGGCGGACCTTGGAGAATGGTGTGAACGTCACCGTCTCCCAAATCAACGCCGTGCTCAGCGGGAGGACTAGACGCTACACGGACATCTCGCTCCAGTTTGGAGCCCTGTGCCTCAACACCCGATACGGGACCACGTTGGACGAGGAGAAGACACGCGTCTTGGAACTGGCCAGGCAACGGGCCGTGGCCCACGCCTGGGCCCGGGAGCAACAGAGACTGCAGGACGGGGAGGAGGGTAGCCGCTCCTGGACAGAGGGGGAGAAGCAACAACTGCTGAACACGGGACTCGTTCAGGGGTACGACGGCTACTTCGTCATCTCCGCCGAACAATACCCAGAACTGTCCGACAGCGCAAACAATATCCATTTTATGCGACAGAGCGAGATGGGGAGAAGGTGACAGAGAGGGGATGATGCGTTAACTTCTTGCCAAAGACAGCTGCTTGAGACTGTGACGTCCTTGAGCCTTCTTTTTTCTTTCTTTCTTTTTCTTTTTTTCTAAAGAAAAAAGAAAAAAAAACAAACACACAAAGAACTTTTAACGGAAAACAGGCAAGGTGGCGGAAGAAAACGGTGGCACCATAGCTCAGGCAACATCCTTTACTTTAGATTTAATTTTTAATTTTAATATTTTTTTAAAGTGGCTTTCTCACCTTTGGCTGTTTTTCCATCCTTCCCCTCCCCTTTTCTCTGCTCCTATCCTGCCTTCTCTTTTTGGAAGTGTCATTTCGCCATTGTGCGCGAGCCCTTTGTGCAAAAATGCTGGAAGGTTGGGGAAGGCGTTGGTTTAAACCTCCTGATTTCTGTTCGTTGGGTTTCCTTTCGTTGGGTTTCTTTTTTTTTTGTTTTAATGGGGTGGAAAAAAAAGAAGAGAAAAAAAGAGCCTCTGTATTAGGTTTGGGTTAACCTTTCCTAGTGGGGTTGGAGAAAAAAAAATATAGATATATATATATATATAAGAGGATTTATGAGGAACGAAAACAGGAAGAAGGAGGCATCACGGAGAAGAAAAATCCACCATTTCCCGCAAAGCTTATGCGAAGAAACGAAGCGGGAGGTTTACACACCTCTCCAGCTTTGAAATGGCCCTTCAAACATTTTGGGAGCCTCCAAACAAAGAACTTTCCATTTTTTTAAACATTTCTTTCTGGATAACCCTGCTGCTTCGGGTTATTTCCCGCCGGAGGAGGCCAGACGGCTCCCTCTTCAGACTTGTGAGCTCAATCCTTTCTCTTTTTTAAAATTTTTATTTTGTAAAAGGGTCTTTTTTTTTTTTTTTTTTTACTACAACAGACTATTTTGTTCACCGGTTTGTTTTCTGCTGTTGCGTGACAAGAGGACGTGTCTGGTTTTTTTTTGTCATTCGGGAAAAAAAAAAATCCCATAGCAGCTAATCGGAGCGGGGTTGGAAAAGGAAAGGAGAAGAAGAAGAAGAAAAAAAAGGAAAAAAATGATACTATTGCTGCACATACTGTTAGATGGGAACCACCAATGATGTATATTTGTCAACAGTAAACCCTCCTTAAATATATAGTATTTCTGTATACCAAGTGAAGCGTGTTTAACTTTTGAGGATGCCATCTCTTCTCCGACCGTGGGGGTTTTTGTCTAGAGTTAGGGCCATCCTTCATGATGAAATCTCAGTTTCTCCTAATATATATATATACAGTGGGTATATATATATTTTTCAGAGCCAGTTTAGATACTGATGTGAGAGATACAGCAAGCGCCTCCTATTTGATTTGACATTTTTAATTTTTATTTTAATGAAGCGTTTCAGTCGATAAAAGAGATGCTTCCTTGTTTCTCCACGGGCCACTTCTACCAAAATGGTCTTCGCCGGCGCTGGGATGGTTTTTAAGAAAGTTAGGGTTGGTAGCAGTAAGGAAATAAGACGACTTGTCGAACAGTCTCCAACCTGACACCATGCTAACATCAAACCAAAATATTTGGCTTGGAGGAATTTGATAGCTCTGTCCAGTCCTACCTACGTTGATTTTTCAACTACACAAACCAGATTCTCTACTTCCAACTACCAAAATCAAATTCTTTATGCTTGCAAGGGTCTGTGACAATTTGCCGTAGTCAACTCGCCACGGGACAATTTGCCATGGCCAGTTCGCCACAGGACAACTCACTGCAGGACAAGAGTTGTTCTGACCCGGGCTTCCCAAAATCACAGAGCAGACTCCTCGTCCCGACAAAACTCCTTTTTATTAGGCTGTTGTGAATTCCTATCATTCACATCCAGCAAAGTCCCGGCAAACAGTCTTTTCAAGAGGGATTTACAACCGCAGACCTTATCAGGCTGGAGAGTTGTCAGGCCGATAGCTTCCAAACGCCACACTGTAGCAGAAAATACTTGGCAAAGAGTCTCCACCCAACAAATCTTCACCCTAATTAAACGAACTAATTGTCTCCTGCAAACACCACTCCCCTTTTGCTCCTCTTTATTCTCTATTGGAGGGGCCATTCACCATCCACCTGTGCCTTTAATCCCAAGTCGACCCTTGTTCCTTAACTGCTCCCTTCTTCTGGCAGCTCTGTGCATACGCACACTGGGAACAGGCTCCGGCTGTTCTTCTGCCCCACTGATCTCCAACTCCGAAGGCAGCTAATAACTGTCAGACTGCCCTGGCGCCATCTCTGCCTCCGACGCAGAGCCCTCGTCAGAGCCTTCCCCAAACTCCAGGACTGACCCACGTTCCTCCCCAACCTCCTCACTGTCTAATTCTGCCGCCAGCTCTGCTGGCCGCTGGCCAGCCACAACACCTAACATTAAAGAAAGGTGGAATAGAATCATTAAAGAAAGGATGCAAATGAAGAGACTGGATGAAATGTGAATGGCAGAAATTAAAATATCTTTTTAAAGTTATTTTAAATAATTAAATAGAATTGTTAAATTGTCACGCGGCGAATCGGCTGTGATGAGTTGGCCATGGCAAGTTGCCCCGTTCTGCACCTACAATTTGGAGGAAGTCATTTCTTGATTTAATATCATCTTATAAAAAGTTCCAAAGGTGGGGGTTTTCCTCCCAAGAGGCAATTAGACTTTCTTGGGAGTTGGTTATTTTTTTCCTTTAAAAAAGTTTTGCTTCTCATCCAAAAAACTTCTTCAGTTCTTCTTCAGAAGAAATTTCCCGGTTGTCCCAAAGATGCTTTTTTTCCCAGGGTCAACTGGATTTTCTCCGTTTCCTCAAAAATGAAGAAGCTTCTCGGATGAGAAGCGGAAACATTTTCAAAAAAAACCAAAAACAAAACAAAGAAGTCTAGTTGCCTAATTGAAAAAGCACCTTTTCAACCAGGACCTTGGATGATTGAAAATCTCCATCGACATCTTGCAAAAACAGGCATAAATCTAGAACATTAGGAACCAAGAACATCTTAGCTAGAGAAGGACAGGAGCGTGAGTCCAGCTGCATTCTGTCCCATAATTTCAAAACTGTGGCGGCTTTGGCAGGTAGTCCTCAACTTATGGCCACAGTTGAGCCCAAAATCTATTTTTGCTGAGAGAGACGTGACTTTTGCCCCATTTTACGACCTTTTCTCACCACGTTTGTTCAACGAATCACTGCAGTTGTTAAATTAGCAACACCGCCATTAAGTGAATCTGGCTTGCCCCATTGACTTTGCTTGTCAGAAGGTTGCAAAAGGGGATCACGTGACCCCCTCCGGAACACTGCAACAGTCGTAAATGTGAGTCAGTTGTCAAACATTTGAATGTAAATCTCATGATCACACAGGGCTGATGCAATGTCCCTAAAGTGTGAAAAATGGTCATAAGCGGGTGGGATTCTACCAGTTCTCACCTATTCGCTAGAACCGGTTGTTAACATTCTAAGAGAGAACCGGTTGTTAGAAGAAATTACTGGGCTAATCCTGTAAGGAAGGCAGGAAGGAAACATTCTGGTGTTGCTTACAGAAACTGCCTCTCCGTTAACCCTTATTACATTCTTGGCAGGACTGGATTTCCTGTCTCAGGAACTTCTCTGGAGTTTTTTTTTTTACCCTCCTTTGCTGGTACTTTGCTTGTGTGGAGAGACCATTCAAAGTTACAATGGCACTGAAAAAAGTGACTGATGACCCTTTTTCACACTTACGACTGTTGCAGCATCCCCACAGTCATGAGAGGCCAGGCGAGGAGATGCGTGCCTCGATGTGAGTGATATTGAGATGGCCACACCCAGCCCATAACAGGACCACCAAGCCATGCCCACAGAACCGGTTGTTAAAAAATTTGAATCCCACCCCTGGTCATCAGTCACTTTTTTCAGTGCCGTTGTAACTTCGAGCTGTTGCAGGTCGAGGACTGCCTGTATGTACTGCCTCTTTGCAAAGAAATCTATTCCCCGGGACTGCCGGAAATAGTGTTAACCCAGATGTGCCTGGATCAGTTGCTTTTGTGTATAAATTATTTTCACCCAACAGATGAGATTTTCCAAAGGCTTCGATTTGGTGGAGATAGGGCTAACATCTGGAAATGAGCGGCAGTGGGTGAGCTGAAGGGCAAACATGACAGATGTGTTAAGCAGATCCTATCCTTTTTTTTTTTCCATTTCAACTTCATATTTTTACATCGTTTTTCACACATAACCTCCCCCCCCGCCCCGGACACTTAAAGCTTTCTGAATAGAACCGTGAGATTTCATATCATGAGATTAAAATCTATCCGGAGCTGCTTTCTATTTTTAAAAAATGCTGATTTCTTGATAGAGGTATCAAGGTAAACTGAATTTATAAATGAAAATTCATGTTCTTCCCGCACTAAAGGAAGATCTTATCCATCCAGGTTTTGGGCCTGAGTCCAAGAAAATTTGTGTTTTGAGTACGGCAAGAAGAAAGGTTACCCTGAGATAGCCTTTTTTATTAGTTTTTCTTGAAGCCAAAGCCATGCCATCACGGTGTGACTTCTTGTTCTCCCTTCTAAAAATGACATTTAACCCGTCTATAGGAAGCCAGAGTGTTTGCTGATTGTTTCCGAATAGCTTGTTTCCTTATACATTTAACGTTTTCAACCCTAGGTTGGGAAAACGGAGAATTAAAAGGTTGGGAAAACGGAGAATTAAAATCCAAAGCAGCAGGAGCGACCTCAAGTTGTGTTAATGGTTATGATGCTTGATTTTATCAGATGAAGATGGTGACTGCAGGATAAGCATGCGACAAAATATGAGCGTTATGATCCAAATAAATAAATAAATAGGTGATGGGAAACACAACGTTCCATGAAGACTAAGCTAGAACTTTTCAAGAGCCATTGAATTAAAACTCTGTTGGGTTTTTGAGCAGCCCATGGTTGTTGTTTTTTGACTTAGTTCTTCACGGACAATCAGAACAATTCAGTAAAATTTGGGGAACTGATAGCAAAGGATTTCATCCTGTTCAACTAAGACCTCCCAAATATATGTGAGCATCTGTCTAGTCAGAGCCTGGGACAATTTTCTTGGTGTTTCTTGCCAAACTTGGCAACTTTTTACAAGGATGGCACTCCCACACTCTGCACGCCAGGGGTATATCTAGGCCAGAGATGTCCAACCTTGGCGACTGTGAAGACCCATAGATTTCATCTCCCAGCATGGCTGACGGGGGGATTCTGGGAGTTGAAGTCCACAAGTCTTCAAAATTTAACAAATTTGGAGATCCCTGTTCTAGAGCATACGATGTATCTCATAGGAGTCTTCATAATGGGGCAATCATTCAAACTCCCGGAATTCCTAGCCAGGATCCAAGATTATGCTGAGTTCTGGGAATTGCAGTCCAAACTTCTATAGAAGGTGCCAGGCTGAGGAAGGACAATACAGGTGACATCCTGCAGATATTTGGTATCTTTGATGGATAAGAATATTGTATTTTATATACATACATACATACATACATACATACATATATATGTATGGTATTCAGCTCTGTTCGGGTATTTTCCCATGTCATTATAGTTGTGCTTTTAAAGTTGTAGTGACATTTCAGCAAAATCTCATCTGCCATACAGAAGCCTGAAGATGACAAAATGAGATTCTGCTGAAATGTCACTACAACTTTAAAAGCACAACTATAATGACGTGGGAAAATAACCTGAACAAAGCTGAATACCATACATATAAATACCTGTGAAAACTTCCTATCCCAGAATTGCCCGACCAGAAAATAATGCAAAATTTATTTTAAAAGAAGCAAAAGAGAAATGCGATAGAAGCTTGCATTGAAATTTATAGCTTGGCTTCTTGCTCAAATGTGGATAAAAAACAGGAGTTCTTATGCTTGGCACAATTAAAGTGGTTTAGCATAGTTTAGTGCTACTTCTATGGCATACTCTTCCTACATACCTGGAACTCTTTCACAAGGGCGTATCTGTTAAGGAACCAAAACAAACCCAGTTGTTACTTGCTTTTGTGTCCTAGAACACACAATATTTCTCCACTAGAATTGCCAAAACAGATCACAATAGTGGCAGTTATCCACACTTCACTTCTTAGCATGTCCCTGCAAAACAAAAACCCGAAAAAGTGGAAACTAAATTCGTTCGAGTGATCCTCCACAATCCTACCTCCTTTGACTATTGGGATTGAGCTAATACTTGTAGGAGTTGCAAACAAGTTACATCAAACTCTAAGGTAGGGGTATCCAGCCTTGGCAAATTTTAAGATTTGTGGACTTCAACTTCCAGAATTCTCCCGTCAACATGGCAGGCTGGGGAATTCTGGGAGTTAAAGTCCACAAGTATGGCAGGCTGGGGAATTCTGGGAGTTGAAGTCCACAAGTCTTAAAAGTTGCCAAGGAGTCAGTTTAGGCAAAACTGCTACTGATCCTTTGAGGCAAAGATTTTGATTTGTATCACAAATTAATACAAACTCTTGGCATCTCTCTCCCTCAACAATCAATCTAACGTCACTTCTTCGGTTTGCCAATTTTGTGGGCACCATTCACCCATTTTTCTCCAGGGGGTGACAAGGACCTTGCTTTTAGGATCAAACAATTCCCACTATCCTGATTTTGCCTCCAAGACAAGAAATAAATCAGTTTTCTCTTCTTTGTAAAAGCCTCCACACGCTTTACAAATCAGGAGTTGTTCCCAACGTGAGGGAAAAGTTGTGAAGAAAATTCCACCAAAAATTTGAATGTAGTTTTCTCTAGCAGCAAGTTCTGATTTGATGCTCCTGTATTGCTGAATATTTCAAACCAAAGAAATTATTCTAGTGACGCAGCACATAATTGTGCACACATGCACCATTAAAGTGTGTTTTCTAATATAGCATCAGAAGCACCTAATAAAATTGATGCATATGAGACCCTGCATAAAAAAAAAAAAAACACTGGGTGATGTTTGAAACAGAACCATCCAATTAGATGTTCCCATATAGTCCTCAACTTATGACTGAACTCAGAATTGATGTGGCTAAATGAGATATTTATTAAGTTTGTTCCACTTTACGACTTTCCTCTGCCACAGTTGTTCAATTAATAACAACTATTGTGAGGTGAATCTGGCTTCCCCATTGACTTGGCTTGTCAGAAGGTCACAAAAGATTATCACATGACCCCTGAGACACTGCAACTGTCGTAAGTGCGAGTCAGTTGTCAAGCTTCTTGAATGTAAATCATATGACCATGGGGATGCTGCAACGGTCATAAGTGTGAAAACAGTTGTAAGTCGCTTTTTTCATTGCCCTCGTAACTTCGAATGGTCCCTAAACATGATTGTAAGTTGAAGACAACCTGTATAAATCTATTATAATACATGGACGTGCTTTATTTGTGTCCTATCCAAAACAGCTCCGATCCCAAAAACATTTTGAAAGAAAACTTAAAAGACAACGATGACAAAAAATTTTATTTGGAAAAGAAAAGAACATTGACAAAAAAATCTAGCCCCAATTAGTGTAGGGCTTTGATAATGAATTTAATAAAATGGATTATCTACAGAAAAGAATCTCAATGAAGGTTAGTGAATTTGAAAAAGGCTTCCCACCATCTTGAAGCATTTTTATAGATTCCACTTTGTTTCAAGATGGTTTGTGATCAACCTGATCCAAATGGCAAATGAGAAGACTTTAATCCAGAATATCCATGGATGGACCGTCGGTCTGCTTGTCCCAAAGGTGCATTTTCAAGAGGTGACTGGACTTAGTTTGTTTTTCCTTGAAGAGGTTTCGCTTCTCACCCAAGAAGCTTCTTCAGTTCTGAAGAAGCAAAATGTCTTCAAGGGAAAAAACACCAAGAAAGTCCAACGACCTCTTGAGAAAACTCCTTTGGGACAACCATGGCCTGGATGACTGAAAATCTCCATAGACATCCCTCTGCGTCTCACCCTAAATTCCCTCCTTGAATCTTTTATAAATGTGCCTCAAGAATATTAAAATCAGCTGGGGATTATTGTTTTCATAGTGGAAGGATCCATCCAGAATTTATCCTGAAATTTAAGATGATGACAATCCCACAACAATGTGTGTAACAACAATCTTCACAAACCTGTGAACTGACCATTAAAATATGTGTGTGAGAATATATTTACGCACACACACATACACACAAACACACCAAGGAATGGAGGAAAGTTACTCTAACTGTTAGGACAGTATAATTGGATATTTTATCTGTGATAAATTTAAAAAAAATACACTTTATATAAAGGGAAATATCTGCACTCAGGCTGGTTGGAGAAGAAGACTTTCTGTCCAAATCACAATTGTAATCCCAGCACTGACAAAACAAAATCTGTTCTTGTTACTGTGTGTAAAATTTCCTAGAGATCTGGAACTGATCTTTTTCTTGAGAATTTTTTTTTCTCTTGACATTTTTGTGTTTCTAACACTGTATTCTTGACTGTAAATAAAACGACCTTGTAAATACATGCAGATGTAGATACCTTCTAGAAAACAAAACAAAAAAAATCAAAATGACAACAAAAAAATTTCTCTCAGAACAGAAGTGACCACGTGTAGCCTTCGGTGACAAATAAAAAAAATATTTTGTGTTTAAAAAGAAAGGAGTGGAAACAGTTTTTGATTTGCACAGAGTTTGCTTTCACGGTTTTTAGATCCAGGTTCGGAGTTCAAACCAGCGGATGAAAGGTCAAATCTTTGCTTGAACAAAGGGTTGGACTAGAAGACCTCCGAGGTCCCTTTCAACTCTCATTCTGTTAAAAATCTATTCTGTTTAGAAGAGAAGAGAATAAGAATAAGAATAGAATAGAAGAAGAGAATAGAATAAGAATAAGAATAAGAATAAGAATAAGAATAGAATAGAATAGAATAGAATAGAATAGAATAGAATAGAATAGAATAGAATAGAATAGAATAGAATAGAATAGAGTAGAATAGAATAGAACAGAATACTTTATTGGCCAAGTGTGATTGGACACACAAGGAATTTGTCTTGGTGTAGATACTCTCAGTGTACATAAAAGAAAAGATACATTCGTTTGTTGAATCCAACTTGACTCCCAATGGCTTTGTGAACAAGGCCAAATAGTTTTCAGGTTAACAATGTGGAAATCTTTTTATTCTCTCTCTAGGACAATTATTTAACTTTACACTTTAACCTACAACTATGGGAATCCAGCTCCCCAAGAAAATATGGTCGGTTCCACCATTTTCAAAATGGGTCAGCTAGATAATGCTACCTAACATAGAAAGAACGGTTGCTAGAACTGGGTATGTCCAGTTTAATGAAGGGAAGGACTAGGGGTGACATGATAGCAGTCTTCCAATATCTCAGGGGCTGCCCCAAAGAAGAGGGAGTCAAGCTATTCTCCAAAGCACCTGAAGAGGCAGGAAAAAGAGCAACGGATGGAAACTAATCAAAGAGAGAAGCAATTTAGAAATTAAATAATTAATTTAGAATTTAGGAGAAATTTCCTGACAGTGAGAACAATTAATCAGTGGAACAACTTATCTCCATAAGTTGTGGGTGCTTCATCACTGGAGGTTTTTAAGAAGAGATCGGACAGTCATTTGTCTGGGATGGTACAAGGTCCCTTCCAACTCCGTTCTTCTATTACTCACTTGACAGCTGCACTGATTTGCCTAACAATTGGGGCAGGAAGGGCTGTGAAATGGGGCAACACTCACTTAGCTGTCTCAATTAGCAATGGAAATTTGGGGCTCAGCTGTGGTCGTAAGTCTAGGACGACCTGTAGCTGGAGCTCATCAGAGTTTTTTACTGAAAGATTTGAAAGTTCCTTCGCACCCTTATGATTCTGTAACCGACACCTTCATCCTTTCCAATCCTTACCTCCCTGTCCTTGGCTAACACGGTGATGGCACACCTCCAACAATTTTAGTGTTTCACTCTCGCGACCATGAAGCAGGCAGTGGTGGTATTCAACCGGTTCACACCGGATCAGGCGAACCGGTAGCAAGGATTTGGCGTGGATCGCCGAACCGGTAGTAAGTTCTGGCTGGCCATGACCCCGACCCAGTCTCCCAGTCACCGCTGGCTCGCTTGTCCCACCCACCTGACGCTGGCCCTTTAAGGTATTTCTTTTTTTCCCCTCCAAACAATCAGCTGTTCATACGATCGGCTGTTTCAGGCCCAGGAAGACAAAAAATAGAGGGAGGGGCTCAGGGCCGCTCTCCATTTTTTCCTTTCCTGAGCCGCAGAGGAGCATTCTAGGAGCAAAAACACCCCCCAGAGGCTCTTCTGAAGCCCAGAAGGCCAAGAAAAATAGGTGTGGGGGGATAACTGCAAAAAAAGCAAAAAACAAAACAAAAACCACGCCCACCAAGTCACATGGCCACACCCACCAAGCCGTGCCCACAGAACCGGTAGTAAAAAAAATTTGAATCCCACGACGGAAGCAGAGTGCACTTTTTAAAGAGGCAGCTTATCTATGACAACTCATCCTGGGTTACTTGCTGCAAAACGAGTTACACAAATATCAAAGAAACAGTGGGATAGAATCATTCAAGAAAGGAGGGGACAAAATGAAATGAGAACGACAAAAGTTAAAGCAATTTTTTAGTTATTTTAACTCACTAAATTCAACTGTTGAATTCTTCCCATGGCGACTGGCTGTAGAAAGTTGGCTGTAGAATGTTGTCCCCTTCCAAATGTATACCATAAATGAAATTTAGAAGTCCAACTTTCTTCTCCGGAACCTTTTTTTTTTTTCCTTCTCTTCCCCCCACCCGTTCAAAATAATTCAAACCAGCTAAAGGAACGGTGGCTGTAAGGACACTTTGAATAAGGACGGAAATTGTGATGTCTCACCTTGGGGGCTGAAAAATGAGATTTGAGAAACCGTCCGTTCTTATTTTTTTTAAGAATAAGATTGTTGGCCAAACGGTAACCGCCAAGCTACAAATCCCAAGCTACATTATTATTAGCATGAAACAGAGTAATGGAAATATCGCTTCCCACCCCCCCACCACCCCCGCCGCTGCCACCGTTGCCCTGGGCTCGTGACATAATTGCTACTTTTGGAAATTCCGAAAACTCCTGAAATTACTTCTTCACCACCTTGGCGCGGGAGACCGTAGTGGGGATTTTGGGTGGGTGCCTCTTCAAACAGCTGAAAACAGAGGGCACGAGTTAACAAGAGAAATCTGACCCATAGATTCACTTCTGCCTCTTTTGTGACTGTTTTGCTCGGTGTAGATAGGTTGGCCCCAAAAGGTGCTTTTTCAAGAGGCAGTTGGACTTCCTTGCTTTTTCCGGCTTCTCTTCGGTTGCATGACGGAGTAAACTAGCATTGGGCTATAGATAGATAGATAGATAGATAGATAGATAGATAGATAGATAGATAGATAGATAGTTGGATAGATGGATAGATATAGACAGATGGATGGATGGATGATAGGAAGATAAGTAGATATGGATGGATGATAGATAGAGAATTATAGATTGATAATAGATTATAGATAGATTAGATAGATAGAGGGATAGATGAGAGAGATAGACAGACAGGAGAGAAATAAGAGAAAGAGAGATATGTAGATTGAGATAGAATAGGGATAGATAGATAGACAGAGATATAGAGAGATAGATAAATAGATGATAGGTAGATATCTATGAATGATAGAGATAGAGAGTTATTGATGATAGATAGATAATAGATGATAGATGATAGATAGATAGATAGATAGATAGATAGATAGATAGATAGATAGATAGATAGATAGATAGATAGATAGACAGACAGACAGACAGACAGACAGATAGAATTCTTTATTGGCCAAGTGTGGTTGGGCACACAAGGAATTTGTCTTGGTGCAAATGCTCTCAGTGCACATAAAAGAAAATATACATTCGTCAAGAGTCAAGAATCATCAGGTACAACACTTAATAATAGTCATAGGACACAAATAGGCAATCAAATCATACTAGGAAACAGCCAATATAAATCGCAAGGATACAAGCGACAAAGTTACAGTTATGCAGTCATAAACCATGATAGGGAATGGAGTCGTCCACAGAGGGACATCGCCACACAGATGCTCTATACAGGCAGTTATCGACTTACGATGGATTGCTTAGCGGTCACTCAAAGTTACAATGGTTGCCTTCACACACACACACACACACACACACACACACACACACACGATCAAATTTTGGGTCGGGCTGCATTTACAGCACCCATACGTTCTCCGTCTTGACTGAAGATGACA